>NC_134689.1:285545189-285807689 GCF_050947455.1 Rhinoderma darwinii | reverse complement strand
AGGTGATCACATGCTCAGAAGCCAAACCAATTGGTTCGGCTATCAGTGAGCAGGTTGCTGGGGAGCCGGGGACACTGACACCGTTGGCGTCACAGTGCTCCCTCAGAGCTATTCTGGCATAAGCAGAGGACTGTAAATTCAAGTCCTGGGTGCATATGTGACTAGGATGTGAATCTACAGATTGGCGGCATGAAGGGGTTAAAGGCACATTTGTGTTTTACCTGGCATAGTAGAACCCCCACTTTCTCTGTCATACTTAAAGGTATTTTCCCATTTTGAACTGATTACAGGTCCCATTTTGGAAATAAGGGCGAAGCTTGCAGGATTTTTCCATCTCCTAATGCTCTGTACTACGCAAAAAAAGATATATATATATATATATATATATATATATATATATATATATATATATATATATAGTGACAGGACCAGGGGAAAAGTAGTGGCTGGAGTGTACATCTCACCCAGGTTCCTGTCCTATACATTTTAAAACAACCAGGGAATTGAGCTAGCAAGGAAAATTTATTTTCCTTTCTCAAGGGTTTTCTGGAAAACCAGTGTAAAAGGGCCTGGTTGTTGGAATAGGGAGAGTTGGAAGGGTTCCTATTCCACTAGCCACTTCAGGTATTGCATTGTGGGTAATTACCTGCACAGCTGAGGTGTGATCGAAATAGAGGCAGAGTTCACAATCTTTCTCTCTGCTCCTGGGAAAGCTGGATGTGAGTAAAGCAACTGTGGTGTTGTGTTTGGGAGTTGGAGCGCTAGGCTCAGCTCTTTGTAGTTAGGAACTGCATGTTAGTTAGTGGCCAGACGGCCTAGGATTTACTTTATGTATTTATTTGTTTTCGGCTAAGGCTTTTCTACCTAATAAAACTGGCTGAGGCCAGTAGTACCACACTGTGACTGGACTGTAGTCTGTTCTTACTGTGCCAAAAGTGCCTGTCTACCCCAGGAGATAGCGATCTGGTGGGCTACCCCCTTACAAAATAAATGTAAAAAAAATAAAAATATGTGTGTATGTAGCCTGAAGCTCCTGGGCCCAATGTAAAGTCTATAACAGCGCCTCCTCATCTACCATGTTACAATTAGGCTGGGTTCACACGACCATATTAACGTCCGTAATGGACGGACGTATTTCGGCCGGAAGCCCCGGACCGAACTCAGTGCAGGGAGCCGGGCTCCTAGCATCATAGTTATGTACGACGCTAGGAGTCCCTGCCTCTCCATGGAACTACTGTCCCGTACTGAAAACATGATTACAGTACGGGACAGTTGTCCTGCAGAGAGGCAGGGACTCCTAGCATCTTACATAACTATGATGCTAGGAGCCCGACTCCCTGCACTGAGTTCGGTCCGGGACTTCCGGCCGAAATATGTCCGTCCATTACGGACGTTAATGTGGTCGTGTGAACCCAGCCATATACGACTGCCCTAAATAAAAACTGCTTAGGGTGCATTATTTAAAACATTATTAGACATTGAATACATCTACTTAACAATTATTATTTTTAACATTTTGAGCATTAAAAAACTGTTTGACTTGCAAATACACTTTTCTGTAATCTCATTAAAAAATAAACGGACAATTGCTTTTACCCCACCAGATCCCCCTCTTCTTCGTGTTCTAATATCTCCTTCTGTCCAGATATTCATGACTTCCTGTGTTGGTGACTATGCAGTTTGTACACATAATACGTACAAGTCAATGTTACCGGCAGTTGTAGTACTTCCTATAAAAATTCCTCATGGTAGTGCTGCTCTATTGTCATGGCTAGCTCAAGCTTCAGCTATGGCCTAGTAGATTAGACAGAATCTCCAGAATGGTCCGGTTCAGGTAAATACCATATGTATGGACTAAAGCTAAATGGAGTTAACTGGTTCCCGACCGCTGGCTGTATTTTTACGGCCAGCGGTCAGGGTCCTTAAAACCCGAGCCATAGACTTTTTATGGCTCAGGTTTTAACTTTCTGCCCGCGCGATCGGGCAGCTGAATGTCGGGTCTCCGGCTGTCAGTGACTGCCGGGGACACTGAGGAGAAGATAGAAGCAGCTTTCACTGCTTCTGTCTTCTCCGATGTCTTTTTACACAGCGCTCAATGAACGCTGTGTATAGGAATAGAGGCAGCAGCAGCGGCACTGTCTCTATTGGTCCCGGTGATCATGTGACTGGTCACATGATCGCCGGGTGCCGTTACTGAGAGACTGATGCTGGGTCTTACTAGACCCAGCACAGCCCAGTTAGTGACAATCATCACTATGAGAGGGCTGATTTCCTCTGTAACTGGGGCTGCTGTGCAGCTCCAGTTACAGTGGAAAAGATGGTGTAAAAGAAAGAAAAAAAATATATAAAAGTTCCCCAAAGGTCTTTTTTGACCTTTGAGGGACAGACCATAGTAATAAAAAAATAGTAAAGTAAAGTGCAAAAAAATTTTATAATAAATACACATAAAATACCCACCCCAAAAAAAAACATTCTCCCCCGCCAATCATTGTTGTAATGCTAGCGCTGACCCAATTACCCTAATATAGACATGTAATATATTAAAATTTACGGTAGACAATGGCGATCACAAATAAAAGGTCTATTTAAAACTATGTTATTACCCCAAAAAAATAGCTGAAACCTAAAAAAGCTTATTTTTTTACTATTATTTTCAAACTTTATGAATAAAAATTCTAAAATAGCGAAAAATGTGTGTATAAAAACAATAAAAAACGAAACCTGCATTGTCTATGGAAAAAACGTCGCAAAAATCACGTCGTTAGCCCAACAAATAAAAAAGTTATAGCCATTTAACTAACACGTGCTAAAAAGGGCTAAATGGTGTCTGGTCCTGAAGGCGCAAAATAGCCCGGTCCTGAACTGGTTAAAATAAACCTTTAGGGTGTATTCACGCAGTGTGATTTTGCCATGATTTTTAACGTGCGGCCAAAAACCGCAGTGCAAGAACGCATGCGTTTTTACCACAATTTGCAAAATTGCACCACAGTGTGTAAATACACCCTTAGATCAAAATGCGTTTACTATAATCCTGACAAACCGGTGTACTCAAACCTTTGACTGAGTATAATGATTGATTCATAGATGAATAGTGTAGAGATTACGAGTACCTGTGTGATGGGGAAGGTCCAATATATTGAACATCTAAAACTGAAAATGCTGGGATATGCTCAGTGTTTTGGCAGAAAACCTCACTGATTAAAATGACTCACTGTTTACGCCGGTATTCCAGCAGGATTTATTCATAACGTCTATATGTTTGTGTGTGTCATATTGCACTTTTAAATGCTTGGGCTGAAATAATGCTTGATTTAGGAACACTTAAAGATTAATAAAATTAAAGGAAACCTATGGATACTGTCCATATTCATTGCTTCCATTGTATGGTGATGATTTGGGGCTATTTTTTATATTTTGTTTGAGCATTAACATTTTTATTGTTAATATATCTTTTGTTCTTAGGCCAGGATCAAACACACAATTTTGATGCAGTTTTTGATGCCGTTTTTGGGTCAGTTTTTTGAGCCAAAGCCATAAGGATCCAAATGGAAGGAAAAATATAAAGAAAAGATTGAACCAAAAACTGTATTAAAAACTGCATCAAAAGTGTGTGTGTTTTGTGTGTGTGTTTTGTGTGTTTTCCTGGCCTTACAATGGCACAAAATGCTACCATTTTGTTACTATTTACATAGCACAACAATTTACAGACTATGAAGAAAAAAAAATCATCCACTAGTTACGTTTCTGAAGATCTGTTAAAAAAAAAACAACATCTCGAACTAAAATTCTATTTGATTCAGGATGCTTAGCACACATCTATAATGTAACATTGAAATATTCTAATCTCGAGATACGCCAAATGTTTATATAAGAAATCAAACATGACCTGAAAAGTAAATCTTTCTTAAACCTTATTTTCATACTCACTCGCCTCAGGGAGGAATATAATTTGCAATACTTTGCTGTCTCCATATTATATTATGATAACAGCACATGTTCAGTTCTGTATCTAAAAAGTATAATAAAATGCCCTTGTCATCTCCTATGACCTTGAGAAAGATTTTCTTCATCGGGAATTTCAAGTTCCTGAGAACCTTTGGTGAGATTGCATAGGTTTCTTTCATTACAGATTGGCTTTTGACCCAACCTTTACTCCCACGTACAGCCTGTAAACAAGAAAATCACTATTAAATGAACTCTTTTTGAAACACAGACACATCTAAACCCTGTAATAACACTCTTAGATTGCATTTGCCACAAACGATAGCTTTACATCTGACACTGGAGTAGCATTATTGGCCTTTTCACGGCCTTATATCATCGCTTATCCCAGTTGGGATATTTTTTCCAATACAATATGGACATTTTCCATTACGATTCAATCTGGGTTCACCAAAGTTTTAGCAAGAAAGAACAGGGGCTCCATATCACTCTCCACACCTCAAATTAAGATGTCTCAGTAAGTATTTTACTGCAAATATAAATTTTTTAACTGTTCATCCAAACACAACCTTTTAATGCTGATCATTTTAGACAGTATTTTTTTTTTTAACCTTAAAAAGATAAATCTATCACTTTCCTGCTTGTGCCTCAATATATTTTTCAAAGACTGGTTCTAATTACATTAATTTACTTGATGTCATTAAGATTTATGGATACTTCACTGCAGATTATTTTACGAAATGGAAGCATTGCTTTTCAAAATGATATGCAATATATATACAAATGTGTATTTTTTTCTTTTTTTTTCTTACATAAATGACTGCCGACAGTGCCGAGCAAGAACACAGTAAAATTAATAATAGTTATGTAGTGATATGCATAGCTGAAGTTTTTATTGCAATATAATGGTTTTATGTGTAGCTGTAAACAAGCAATTAGAATAGTATTTCCATCGTTAATTAATAATTCTACGTGGCTGTGTAAAATGTCACGTCTGCTTAGTTTTTAAAGACTTGCCACTGATGCTTAGTCTGTGGGGTTTGTGATCATTTTCTTCTAAGCACATTTTTGGACATTAAATCTTTGGAAGGAATTAGCTTAGTTATTTTAGGTAATAGATTTTGTATATACATTTTGAAACTGTTTAACATTTTTACTATGCAAATAGTAATAAGGGCTTGTCCACCCGTAATGGAATTGTTGCAGAAAATTTCTGCAGCAATTCCGCAGAAACTAGCAGGATTTCCGCTGCAGATAAACCGCACAATTTCATGCATTTTTTTTACTGCAGAAAATGGTGTGGATTTTAAGGCATTTTTCCCAATGTTGGGAGATGGTGACATCTGCTCTGAAAAACGCAGCAATTCCATCCACTTTCCGCAGCAGGAATTGACATGCCGCAGTACGAAAAATACTCACCGCAGGTCAATTTCTGTTCGGAAATTTTACACAGCGTGTGGATAAGATTTGTTAAATCTCACCCACTTTGCTGCTACTGTATTCTGCTGCGTATTTTCCGTCCACCATTCCGGACGGAAAATACGCAGCAATTCCGGTAAGTGTGGACAAGCCCTAACAAGGCAGGCTTATGCCTTATTCACATGAGCGTTGAATATGTCCGTGTGCGGCCGTTGAAATAACGGCCATCACACACGGACATATGTAATTCAATGGGGCCGTTCACACGGTCGTTTCAACAGAGCGTGTAAAGGGTCAGTGAAAAGATAGGACATGTCCTATTTTGTTGCGTTTCATGCATCCCTTCACAGACTCTAGTCTATGAGGAATGCGTAATAACGTGTCCCATAGGGAACCGCATGGATGGACCTCGGACGTAAAAACGTGACGTTTTTAACGTCCAAAGTTTGCAATGCTTGTGTGAATCTAACCTTAGTTGCAGCAGAAGAGGAGTTAATTCACTCCATGTATTTTTCAAAATTACGACTATAAACCACCTATGAAATACATAAATTTCTTTGAGGAAAGGGCAGAGTAGCAAAAGGGAAAGTGATGTAATATATTATTTGAAATATATCCTTTATTGAGAATGCATTAAAATTTTAAAATTGTTTCGCCAATTACGTTAATAAAAAAAAGTAATGGATGTCTTAGAATAAAGCATCCCAGGGAAAAAAGCGAACAAACTGTAATAGCTCCATGGTGAAAAACGGCATGGCAAAATCGCAGCAAATCACGGTAAAATGCGTTTTTGAAATGCGTTTTTCAAAGCACTTCAAAACTACATTAAAAATGCTATTAAAATGTCCTAAGGAAACGCAGGCTAAAGAGTGCTGTGAGCACGGCATCCTCGCCCACTGAAAAAACAAAACAACTTCAGTGAAACGTGCATCAAGACACTATCCCAGAAGACAAGTAGGGATATGTAGATAGAATATTGCTACATTACCCGGCCTGTGTTCTCCACAAGAAGCAGTTTATGCTCCTGAGTGACCAACATACAGACTGGTGAACGCTGTGATTAGCTAGCACCCCTGCCCACCGCGAGGCAAAGAGAGATATGTAGCACTCAATTTATATTTGGCTATTTGTGTCTAGCCCCCATAAAAATATAGTGGGGGTATAGAACATTAACAATGTTTTTGTTTGTTATATTTTTATAAGGTTTGATTTTAAACACGTAATAAAAAATGCAAAGCAAAAAAACATCATGACGTTCATTGGTTTACTGATGAACGATTACAGCAGCCAGATTAACATCTTACATTGTACTGTTCCCCAAGCCTACCTACACATGATCCAGGTTTGATGCAGTTAAAGGAGTTGTCCACTATGAACAATAACTTTTTGCTGGAAGGGTTCCCCTTCAATAAGTTTAACACAGGGTGTCCCACTGTTGCACCCCCCCCAGCAATAAACTACAATCTGTGGGTGAATCTATGGGGGGACCTCATTCAAAGTCTAAAGGACTGACAAACACAATGTTGCGTTAATGGTGACTTTTTTTAAATTAGTGTCATTTTGTACATGCTTTTTTCCTGACATCTTTGAAGTCCTATAGAAAAGCCTATTAATAAAAAAGCCAGAAAAAATGCCCTATCTAGAGCCTGCTGCATTTTCAAATAATGCCTATGACCCAAAAAGGCTACAAAATAGTACAAAGAAACCCCACTGTGCATGTAGGCTTTCTCCTTTTTTGGGGAAAAAAGTGCAAAAAGTGCTTTTTTGTTGATTTTTTCACAGCATTGTTTCCAGTACATCCCTCATGACAGCACTACAGCACTACAGGAGGTTGCCCTATTGACCTCTGTAGGGACAGGAAGACAGAGAGGTTAAAAGGCCCCTCCCACCACCCCTTGCCAGTGTTCTTCCTGTCCCCACAGGGTCAGGAGCAGAGAGACGTCGCTCCTGTATTGTGCAGGAAAAGAAACTCGGGCAGGGGGCAAGATCGGGGGGTCCGTGCACTCCCCCTTCTCTTCCCCCTAAAGCCCAGGCTAACACCCCTCGAACGAGGGGTCCCTTAGCTCCCACCCTGAGACACCTACTGGAGGAATCCTAGGCAGGGTTCGGGTAGTGTGTGGGGGCTGGGGATTCCCAAGCAGGCTTCGGCCTGGCCGCGGACCAGGCGGGGACCGGCAGCTCCATAGGTTTTTCCAGTAAACGAAAACCTCAAAAGAATGGTGACAACTGAATGGGAAGATTCAGAAAAAAAGGCTCTTCATTTCAAGAGATTTTAAAAACAGACTTCTCTTTGATCCAGAAGACACTAAACCTTGGGATGAGATCCCAAAAGTAGATGTCCCAGTAGCCAGGGTTGCTAAAAAAACCACAATCCCATTTGAAGATTCCTCTCAGTTGAAGGACGCCATGGACCGAAAGGCAGACGGGCTACTGAAAAGAGCGTGGGAATCTTCCTCTGCTTTGATCTCGACTAATATCGCGGCCACATCAGTAGCAAGAGCAATGTTTATATGGTTAAACCAGCTGGAGACCCATTTGATGATGAAGACATCACGACAAGATCTATTAGAATCTCTACCCTTACTAAAAATGGCAACCGGATTCTTGGTAGACGCTTCAGCGGAATCTATTAGATTTGCTGCCAGGAATGGGGCTCTCTCGAATGCTGCTAGAAGAGCATTATGGCTCAAAATGTGGTCAGGAGATACGAAGTCCAAGAACAAATTGTGTTCTATCCCGTTTACAGGGTCTCTCATTTTCGGTCCTCTCCTCGATAACATGCTGGAGAATGCAGCAGATAGAAAAAAGGGGTTTCCTGAAGAGAAACCAAAAAAACCCCCACAGTTTGGGAGGTTTCGCCAACAGAGGGATCCTACCTTACAGAACTACAGCGGGAAAGGGAAGTCCGGTCGCTGGAGTTACCCCAAAGGAAAAAGGGGTAGAGGATATCTCCTTAACCCAAATAATTCATTCCAGCCCTCAAAGCAATGACGCCAAGACCATAGGAGGAAGACTCCTACAAATTTTATCCCAAATGGTCGAGAATAACCCAGAACCCCTGGGTTCTAAAGATCATAGGAGAAGGGTACAAAATAGAATTTTCCTCCATTCCTCCAGAGAAATTCCTAATAACCCAGTACCAAGCAAAAGACCTTCATCAGATCCTTATCCAGGACGTCCAGAAACTACTCAAATTGAGAGCCATTTCTCCAGTTCCCCACAACGAAATATGCAAAGGCCACTATTAAAAAATCTTCTTAGTCAAAAAACCAAACGGTTCCTACAGGACAATAATCAACTTGAAGGTCCTAAACAAATGGGTGATATATCGAAAATTCAAGATGGAGTCTATCAGATCGACTATTCCTCTAATAAGGGAAGAGGCATCAATGTGTACGATCGATTTAAAGGATGCGTATTATCACGTTCCTATCCACCCCGCGTACCAGAGATTCCTCAGATTCGCAATTCAGGACGGTCCTTCCATTCTCCACTTCCAGTTCGTCTGCCACCCTTTCAGCATTTCCTCCGCACCCAGAATTTTTACAAAAATTATGGCAGAGATCATGGCATTCGTAAGAAGTCAGGGTATAGTAATTATACCATATCTAGACGACTTTTTGTTGACGGCAGATACTCCGTCTATCTTAGACAGTCATCGGTCACAGGTTCTTTCCCTACTACAGGAATTGGGATGGATAATCAACTTTCAGAAGTCGAGTCTTCCTCCCCAAAAACAGAAGGTATTTTTAGGAGTACTGCTCGACTCCTCCCTTCAACATTCCTTCCTCCCAAGAGAGAAAAAAATACTCCTACTGGCAGAAGTAAGGAAATTTTGGGGGAAAGACGCCTGTTCCATAAAGGAATGTATGCGGATGTTGGGAATGATGACGTCTTGCATCCAATCTATTCCATGGAGCCAATTTCACTCCAGACCCTTACAGAATCTGATCTTGTCCCAGTGGGATCGAAAACAGAACTCCCTGAATTCAAGAATTCTAATTTCCGAGACTGTGAAATCATCCCTCCTGTGGTGGCTCTGCACAAACAACATAGACAAGGGAGTCCCCTGGAGAACTTCTCCTTATGTAGTGATTACCACAGATGCCAGCAAACACGGCTGGGGGTCGGTAATCCAAGACCAGCACTTTCAGGGCACATGGCCTGTTCAAATGAAGATGATGTCCTCAAACTTCAGAGAACTAAAAGCCGTATGGGAGACACTTATAAGAGCTTCACCCATCATAAAAGGGAAGCATATAAGAATTTTATCGGACAACACGACAGCGGTGTCCTTTCTTCGCCATCAAGCGGGAACAAGACACACGCTTCTTCAGGCCCTCTCTACACAAATTTTCAGTTGGGCAGAAGAAAATGTCCTATCAGTCTCTGTAGTCCACCTAAAAGGCTCAGAGAACCTATCAGCAGATTTCCTGAGTCGGGAAAAAATAGACCCTGGAGAATGGTCCCTAAACAGGGAAGTCTTTCTGTCCTTAACCCAAAGGTGGGGTTATCCACAAATAGACCTGTTTGCCACGAGGAAAAACTCCCAAGTAGAGACCTTCTTCTCCCTAAATCTCAGAGACAACCCATTGGGAGTAGATGCATTGTCCCAACCCTGGGGCATGGATCTGGCCTATGCCTTTTCTTCGTTTCCTCTAATACCAATGGTATTAAGAAAAATCCAGGAAGATTTGACAAAGCTCATCATTATTCTTCCCTATTGGCCAAAAAGAAGTTGGTTTCCAATTGTAAAATACCTAGCGTTGGAATCCCCAATCATGCTCCCAGTCAGAAAGAATTTTCTCTCCCAGGGTCCCTTATTCTTTCAGGGAATAGAAACTCTGAAATTATCAGCCTGGATCCTGAAAGGCAGATCTTGAGGAACCACGGTCTGTCAGATGAGGTAATTTCAACTATCTTATCAAGTCATAAAGAAGTTACCTCAAAAATCTATCAAAAAATTTGGAAGAAATTCTGTTCCTGGTATGGAGACCCAGGACCAGACCCCTTTTCTCCCAACATTGCGAAAATCCTAGATTTTTTACAATCGGGATTCAAAAAAGAGCTTAGTCCTAGTACCTTAAAAGTACAGATTTCAGCCTTAGGAAATTTTTTTAATACTCCCCTGGCTGAACATCGGTGGATCAGAAGATTCACTCAAGCGGTCTCAAAACTGAAACCTTCCCTAAAGAAATCAGTTCCTACCTGGGATTTGAATGTGGTGTTAACGACTCTTTGTGAGCCCCCCTTTGAGCCGCTCGACACAATTAGTATGCACTTTTTAACTCTAAATGCTGCATTCTTAGTCGCTATTACTTCAGCAAGAAGGATTGGAGAAATCCAATCTCTGTCAGTTATAGAACCGTACCTAAAAGTACAAGAGGATAAAATCATCCTAAAGCTGGATCCCTCCTTTATTCCAAAGGTATCTACTGCTTTCCATAGAGAACAAGAAATAATTCTACCTTCCTTTCATCCAGATCCAAAAAACCAACAAGAAGAAAAATTCCATTGCCTGGATGTCAGGCGAACAATTCTTCAGTATCTGGATAGAACCTCCTCCTGGAGACAAGATAAAAATCTATTTGTCCTGTTTGGGGGAAAGAATAGAGGAAAGAAAGCCTCAAAAGGCTCTCTAGCGAGATGGGTAAAAACCACCATACAAGAAGCCTACAAGTCTCAAGGACTATGTGCCCCACAAGGCATCAGAGCCCATTCAACGAGGGCAGTTTCGGCATCCTGGGCAGAAAGAAGAGAAGCCTCTATGGACCAAATCTGCAGAGCTGCCACTTGGTCAAACCATCATACGTTTTGCAAACATTATAGGCTCGATGTTCTGTCCGATACGGATTTAAGTTTTGGACGGAAAGTCCTTCAATCCGTAGTCCTGCCCTGAGCATTATAATCTGGTATTGCTCCTGTAGTGCCTACCGGTAATTGTATTTCCAGGAATCCATCATGACAGCACCCTTACATTCCCTCCCTTATTGAATTCTGATTTGTGCAATTAACATGTCAGTTATTATCCCTAGAAATAAAATAGGGTTGCATCCATCCTGGTGTAGTAATTGAAAAACACTGGCAAGGGGTGGTGGGAGGGGCCTTTTAACCTCTCTGTCTTCCTGTCCCTACAGAGGTCAATAGGGCAACCTCCTGTACTGCTGTAGTGCTGTCATGATGGATTCCTGGAAATACAATTACCGGTAGGTCTAATTGCTATTTTTTTGGGGTGGAGGGCGGGGTTAAAAAATATTTAATTAAGAGTATACATACAAGGCATTTTGGTTTGTGGCACGCCCTGATTGTGGCATTTTATTCAGGATTTTTCTTATAGGCTTCTCTTTAACCCCTTAATGACCGGGCATGTTTGTACCTTAATGACCAAGCCAGATTTGTCAAAACTGGTATGTCTGACTTTATCAGAGAATAACTCTGTGAAAGTTTTGAATATCCAAGTAATTCTGACATTGTTTTTTCGTCACATGTTGTACTTTATTTTAGTGGTAAAAGTAGACTGATACGATTTGCGGAAATTAATTAAAAAATAGAAAAATGGAAGAAATTTTGTAAAAATTACCATTTTCCCCTATTTTTAACTGCAATATGTCACATATGTACACACATACTGTACAATTTTTTTAATTAAATATATATTTCTATCTCTTTACTCCATTTTGGCAGCACTTTTGAAAAAATAAAATAAATTTTCAGCAATTTAGAGGACTTACAAATTGAATAATAATTTTATAAATTTTGAAGTACATTTTGTTTTCCTGCACCAAGCCAGGTTTTCAGAGGCTCATAGGTGTCAGAATGGTGGAAACCCCCACAAATGACCCCATTTAGAAAACTAGACCCCTTAAGGTATTTACCTAAGGGTATAGTAAGTATTTTGACCCCACAGTTTTTTGCAAAATTTAATACATAGCAGGTGAAAAAAAAAAAAATGTCACTTTTTTTCATAAAAGTATCAGTTTGATGACCAATTTCTTTGTAAAGCGACCATGAGAATGAAGAAACACACCACAAAATCTATCACCCTGTTTCTCCTGTTTTCAAAAATACCAACATTGTGGCCCTAATGCGCTGCCTGGACACACGGCAGGACCCAAAAGGAAGGGAGCACCCGGAGACTTTCAGGACTCATATTTTGCTTGAAAATGTTTTAGGCCCCACTGTACATTTGGAGAGGCTTTGAGCTGCCAGAACGATAGAAACTCCCCATAAACGACCCCATTTAGAAAACTAGACCCCATAAGGTATTTATTTCGGGGTATAGTAATTATTTTGACCCCACAGTTCTTTGCTAAATTTAATGCATATCAGGTGAAAAAAATAATAATTTCACTTTTTTCATAAAAGTATTTGTTTGAAGACCGATTTCTTTGTAAAGCGACCATGAAAATGAAGAAACACACCCCAAAATCTATCACCCTCTTTCTCCTGTTTTCAAAAATACCCACATTGTGGCCCTAATGCGTTGTTTGGACACACGGCAGGGCCCCAAAGGAAGGGAACACCCAGAGGCTTTCAGGACTCATATTTTGCTTGAAAATGTTTTAGGCCCCAATGTACATTTGGAGAAGCTTTGAGCTGCCAGAATGATAGAAACTCCCCATAAACGACCCCATTTCGAAAACTAGACCCCTTAAGGTATTTATCTAGGGGTATAGTTAGCATTTTGACCACACAGGGTTTTCGCTAAATATATTGAAATTAGTCTGTAAGAATTAAAATGTACTTTTTTTCTGAAACAACATAGACATTTTTATTATTTACAAGGAATAACGAAGAAAATGCACCCCAACATTTGTAAAGCAATGTCTCCCGATTACGACAATACCCCATATGTGGTAATAAACTGCTGTTTGGACCCACAGCAGGGCTCAGAAGGGAAGGAGCGCCATTTGGATTTATGATTTTACTGGAATGGTTTTCGGTGCCATGTCGCATTTGCAATGCACTGGAGGGACCAAAACAGTGGAAACCCGCCAAAAGTGACCCCATTTTGGAAAAACCTTCAAGGAATTTTTCTAGGGGTATAGTGCGCATTTACACCCCACGGGTCTTTTGCAGAGTTTATTAGAATTAGGGCGCGAAAATTAATATCAACATTTTTTCCACTAAAATGTTGCATTTTCTCATTTTCACAAGGGATAAAGGAGGAAAAAAACAACCATTTTTTTATAAAGCAATTTCTCCCGAGTACGGAAATACCCAACGTGTTGTCATACGTTTTTTCATTAGAAATGAATTAACCCTTTCAGGACTGATCCATTTTTTGCTTTCATATTTTAGATTTTCACTCCCCGCTTTCCAAGAGCCATAACTTTTTTATTTTTCCATCAATAGAGTGGTGTGAAGGCTTATTTGTTGCGGGACAATCTGTAGTTTTCATTGGTACCATTTTGGGGTACATGCGATTTTTTTTTATCACTTTTTATTCAATTTTTTTGCAATCCTGAGCAAAAAACAGGAATTCTGACACCGTTTTTCAGGTTTTCTTTTTGTGGCGCTCACCGTACGCTATAAATTACATTTTTACTTTATTCTGCGGGTCGGTACGATTACGGCGATACCATATGTATGTAGGTTTGGTCCTTTTTTTTAGCGTTTGCGCAATAAAATGACTTATTTATAAAAAAAAAAATTTCTGTGTCACCATATTCTGAGAGCCATAATTTTTTAATTTTTTAGTCAAAAAAGCTGTGTAAGGGCTTGTTTTTTGCGGGACGGATAGAAGTTTTTATTGGTACTATTTTCGGGTACATGCGACTTTTTGATCACTTTTTATTCTTTATTTAGGGAGCGGTGGCGACCCAAAAAATTGCGATTCTGTCGTCGTTTTTTATTGATTTTTTTTGGGGTGTTCATCGTGCGGGAAAAATAACATTATAGTTTTATAGTTGGGTTCGTTACGAACGCGGTGATACCAGATATGTGTACTTTTTTAACGTGTTCATTTTTTTTCTATAATAAAAGTCTTATTATAGGAAAAAAAGCATTTAGTGTTTATAGAACTTATAACTTTTATTTTTACACTTTTTTTAAAACATTTTTATTACTTTTTTTTACTTTTTTAACTTGTCCCACTAGGGGACACTTAGTCTTGCAGCTTTGATCGCTGCTAGAGTACATTACACTACACACTGACAGGAAGCAGAGGAGGAACGGCCGGAGGCTGTTCCTCCGAGGCTTCCGTGCATGGCAACCCGGAGGTCATTATCTGACCTCCGATTGCCGTGACAAGTATCGGTAGCCCCCACGATCACTTAGTGGGGGCTGCTGATGTGCTTCAAACCACTTAAATGCGGCGACGGCAATCCGTCGCCGCACTTAAGGGGTTAACTGCCAAAATCAGCGGCGATGGTCCGCTGTCCGGCAAGACTGATGTCTCAGCTGTCGGGGACAACTGTCAGCGCGGGTCTGTCACTCTGTGTTTACACAGAGTGACAGTTTTCAATGCGGACGAAAATGAACGTCATGGTGCGGGAACTAGCAGCCGACCATGACGTTCATTTTCGTCCTTGGTCGTTAAGGGGTTAAGACTACAAATAGGCCAGAAAAAAACACATGTTGAAACTAAACAAAAAAATTTCACCAAAAATGCATGTAAAAACACCAGATTTTTTTTTTCCATTTTTCATGTGTATTTTGAGACAACTTAAAACGCAAGACAAAAACTCTGTGTGAAGGAGGCCTAAAGGAAAGACCAATATGTCTCCTCTTTTTTGTATCCACTCCTGCGTTCGACTAAAAAAAAAACAACTGCACTAAAAACTGCATGTGTGACTCCAGCCCAAATGTTCTAAGAAAAAGTTTCTCTGTTGCTCCTAGCAACCAATCGGATAAGTTCTTTCATTTTCAATCTTACTTTAGAAAATGAAAGCTGTAATGTAACAGTAGTCAAACTTCAGATTGGCCTATTCTAAGCATTAATAATGATAGATACACTGATAGGCTAAAAGGGGCTAGAGATTTATCCTGTGACTTTTTGCATTGAGAGTTACTATCATTTATCCCTATATTAATTGTAACTACTCCATGACCGAGGGATTTTACCACTTCATGACCAGAAACTATTTACCAATGTTTGGCACATTTTCCGTTTAATACGCAATCCAAATAATTTTTTTCATCTTTTTCACTACATACAGAACACTATTTCCTTATGTATTTAATTATTTTTAATATATTCAAATTTGTACCCCTATAAATATAAACCAATGTATGAATCTCTAAAATGTTGTCCTTAAATTTGTTTCCCACGATCTGACATTGATTTTGATGTATTTTATGCGTAGATTAACTTGATCGCTGTAATAAATACTGGAGGCCGCAGTGCCGCCTCATACATTGTATAAACAGTGTTTAATGAGGGTGATGTATATACACTGGTCAGCCATAACATTAAAATCATCTGCCTAATATTGCGTAGGTCCCACTCATGCCACCAAAGACCTCTGAAGGTGTCCTGTTGTATCTGGCACCAATACGTTAGAAGCAGATCCTTGCAAGGTGGAGCCTTCATACATAGGGCTTGTTTTTCCAATACATCCCACTGATGCTCGATCAGATTTAGATCTGGGGAATTTTGTGGCAATGTCAAAACCTTGAACTCGTTGTCATGTTCCTCAAACCATTTCTGAATAATTTTTGCCATGTGGCAGGGCACATTATCCTGCTGAAAGAGGCTACTGCCATTAGTGAATAACGCTACCATGAAGGGGTTTACTAGGTTTAAAGCAATGTTTATGTAGGTGGTATGTCTCAAAGTAACATCCACATAAATGCCAGGACCAAAGGTTTTCCAGCAGAACATTGCCCAGAGCATCACACTGCCTCTGACGCCATGCCCTCTTTGCATGGTGCGTCCTGGTGCCATCTCTTTCTCAGGTAAGCAACGCACTGGTTGTCAACATGATTTAAAAGAAAACGTGATTCATCAGATCAGGCCACCTTTTTCTATTGCTTCATGGTTCAGTTATGACTGTAGGCACTTTCGCTGGAGGACAGGAGTCAGCATGCACACTTTGACTGGTCTGAGTCTACGCAGCCCTAAACGCAGCAAGTTGTGATGCACTGTGTGCTCTGACACCTTCCTAATACAGCTAGAATTTTTTTTTAAAAATCAGCAATTTGAGCTACATTAGCTCTTCTGTGAGCTTGGATGAGATGGACTAGCCTTCACCACACGCACCTCAATGAACCTTGGACGCCAATGACTCTGTTGCTGGTTTACTGGTTGTCATTTCTTGGACTACTTTTGTTGAGTATTAACCACTGAATACCAGGAACACCCATCAAGACCTGTAATTTTGGAGATGCTCTGACTGTTTAGTCATCACAATTTGGTCCTTGTCAAAGTCGCTCAGATCCTCACACTTGCCCATTTTTACTTCTTCCAACACATCAATTTTAAGAACTGACTGTTCACTTGCTGCCTAATATATCCCACCTCTTAACAGGCCATTGTAACAAGATATTAAATGTTATTCACTTCACTTATCAGTGGTTTTAACAGCATGGCTGATCGGTTTATAACAACCATGAAGGTAGGAGCAGTGGAAAACTGCTTCTGTCTTGAGGCTGGAAGTTCAGGAATTAAATGTTCTCATCCATTTAGCAAAATTGTCTACAGCTGGCCAGGGGGATTCATAATTATTTTCTCTGGATCAACAGCCTGGTCTGAGAAAGGGAACTTGATGGATACGTGTGTAACTGTATAGTTTCAAAGTTTGCACAGATTTGCAATTTATTTTAGAGCGTTCCTTTCTAGCACAAATTTAAAAAGCTTATTGAGTCTAATGCATAATGACTGTATCTGTCTTATAGCAGCCAACTGGGGTCCATACTGTATTTAACTAAAGTTTGGAAAAATAAAACTTCATTTTGAACCAAGCAACTTTTTGATGTATTTTGCAGAATATGTTATACATATTTAAATGTTTACATGTACGAACTGATAATATGGATTATATGAAAAACATGTATAGTTTATTGTTTGGGACAAATAAAAGCGAAGTGTGCATGTGTTTATCCAGTACCTCCTGGATTATTTAAAGCCTGGTCATATCAGTAAAAACTGTACAAATTTATCATTTATTGGCAAACTGACATAAAAATGAAATACAAATGTTTATGTCAGTTTTCCCACTATGATGAATTTGTAAATTTTAACTTTCCTGATCAAGAGCTGTCCCATGACTGATTGTAACATTGTAACTCTTGCGGCTTGCATTTACCAAAAATAAATAAATAAATAAAAATTCCCCATACTCGACCTGCTTTCATTCTTCAAGAATTAAAAAATAAATGACAATTCCTCCATTTTTGGCCTTTTGTAGATGTCAAAATACAGTAATGTTCTATGTAAGAAGATAGCAAGCATTAAAGAGGCCTCATCATACATAATTTTTTCCATGTTTATGCGAAACGCGTTTTGAAGTTCTATAAAGTAGCCTATTGAGATAAATGCCTGTGAATTCACAAATGATACAAAGACACCCAAAATCAAAACACTATGGCCTTCACATATTATGTCATTTGTGCCACTTTAGTGGCAAAAAAAAAGGCTTATGCAATTTACTTATTTAGGTGCACTGCCGTTTTGTGCAAAATATTTAGTATTTTTACACTTTCACACTGCTCCCAGGACTTAAAAAGGAAATATGGCTTAACAAAAGGGGGAACTGTCAGCGCAGAAACTGTCATAAATCATAGTGGAAATAGCAGTGAGCTGCCGAAGATTTCCCTTTCAGATGCACAGACCGCACATTGGGTGACTAATTTACTAATGTGACTAAGACTAGCATATGAAAAGCCAGTGTTAGTACATCAGGACCTGTATGTATGCAGACATTCTCATATTTACTATATGTTACGACGTTAAACTAACAACTGGCCACAATAGAAAATGCCCCAGAAAACGCGTCAAGCAGCTATGTGTGAAACCGGCCTAAGAGATATTTTGGAACCCTTAACTAGAGTTGTTTTAATCACCAAGGATTGATTTATTGAGGATAAAATTTCGAGAA
Source organism: Rhinoderma darwinii (assembly GCF_050947455.1). NCBI lineage: Eukaryota > Metazoa > Chordata > Amphibia > Anura > Rhinodermatidae > Rhinoderma > Rhinoderma darwinii. The sequence continues at coordinate 285,789,288 of NC_134689.1, read as the reverse complement.
TGTGTGAATATAAACGTTCACGTGAATAGCTATAATCCTAGCCATTTTTGAATATATTGATTGTTTGCTCAACCCCGAAAATAGGAATTCCCTCACCTAATCTCTGACATGCAGTAAAGTTGCCTTATAGGCATCAGTATAATTAAGTGTTATCCAGAAGCCACCATACTAAACATCTTCCATTGTCTAACACAACATTATGCCAGTTTTAAATCTGATCTTTTATCACTAAAATGTCTCATTACATTGTGTGCCTGTTGCTTTTATCTGGTACTATTGATGTTACAAAGGATTTATTAATAGAGGATATAAGAGGATGTCTACAGTTTCTATGAAAATTACAGTTTTGAGTGTTGCTCAGTAAAAATATGTTTCATAATACCGTCTTGTCTTTGGTAACCAAGCTTTGCTCTTGTGATAAAAGCCTTGCTAACAGTATTTTAATTGAAACTTTTAATCTAGATATTGTCTAAGCCTCTGTTAAATGTTGCCTTCTTGCTTCAATTCAAATTTTCTTAATCATCATTTTCATGTTGAATACTGGTACACTGTCTGGCTCATTATGCTAAAGAAAGATGAAGTAGGCTATTAACATGCTGAACAGCCTACGAGATGTTCTGATACAGAATGTCATTCATTTTTATGAGTTGGCTGTCATTGTGTGCTGCAATAAAGTTATAATTCCTCACTGACAGCATGTGATGGCTACTGTCACTGCACAATCCTTATTAAAATTTTAAAAATTGTAAATCAAATGAAAGCAAATATGACTTTTAATGAATGGTTGTTTGAAAAAGTCAAGAACAGGAAAGTGAAGAAAAAACACTACTTTTTGTTTACCCCTCCCTTCCAATTCATCTTAAGACGTAAAATATTGTTGGATATTGAGAAAATATCCTAGGGTTCATTCAAGTCACTTCCTTTTTCATTCATAAAAACCTGACGTAATAGTCTTTTAAATAAATCTAAATCTATAAAAAAAAAAACAAAGGCTCTGATACATACGTTTTTCATGTAAAGAATTGCTATTAAGATTTAAAGAGGTTTTCTGGGACTTTGATATTGATGATTTATCCTTAGGACAGGTCATCAATATAGGTCAACAACTGCCGGCACCCCCACGATCAACTGATTGAAGGGTCTCTGGCGCTCCAGTCAGCATTGCGGCCTCTACATTGCTTACCAGGCACAGCTCCATACATTAGGTAGTCCCGAAAAACTCCTTTAAGTGGTGGCCAAATTCTCATGACAGTTTCATAGAACCTTGTTTATGGCATACCTCAAGCCTCAATGTTTTCTTATATAATATTGTATTACAGTAAATTTTGTGAAAATTTACTTAATTTTGAAAACCATAGATTTTTTTTGGTTTCAAAAGGAATTTATTGGTATAAAAAGTTAAAGAATAAGCATACAAACATAACAAAAGAAAAAGTAACAGTCCCCACGCAGGGGATGGAATGAGGTGGAGTTGTTGCAAAATTAGGGTATGGATACAGGGGAAAGGGAATGGGGAGGGACGTAGGAATAATGAAATAGACAAGAAAATATGACATAAAAATAGAGCCATGTTATTAACATCTACTTGTAGTCACTTAAATCCAGAAAGAACAAAGTATCTCTGTATCAATAAATCACATCGCACTTGCATAGAGATATAAGAAAACAAAATGTTTACAATGTAATGGTATATTGAAAGTCAGGTGCATGAGAGGAGGAAAGCCATGGGTCCCACACCGTACGATAAAGTTGAAATGAGTCCGTTCTTATAGCCTCTAACTTCTCATATATAGCTATACAATTAATTCTGTTAATAACTGCGGAGAAATCAAGAACTACAGTACGTCACTGTTAAGCTATGTAAATTTGAGCTGCCAATAATATATATTGGGCAAGTTTAAATTTGGAGTTAGACATCCGGGGAGAGGTAGCCCACAATAAGCACGTGGGTAGTTGTTTCGGGACGGTAAACTGACATGTTGGAGATTAACCTACAGACTTCTGTCCAGAAGGTTGATACTCGGGGGCAGGACCACCATGTGTGGTACATAGTACCCTCAGAGGTACAGCCTCTAAAACAACCGGCAGAGAACGTAGGATAGTTGGTGTGGAGACGCGCTGGGACATAATATGCGCTATGCAACAATGGCTCTACCAGTGACACCTGCCAGCTACCCTTACTTATCGTGTAAATTGTGTAGGGGAGAGTCTGGTACCCATTTCCTCCTCCCATTTTAGCATATATGGTAGTTTAGCATCGGGAGGTGGTAAACCTATTCGAGAGGGTTAGTAGAGTAATGTTTTTTCTACAGTGGTGTAGGACAAATCTACTTGGGCAGGAACCAACTGTTGCAAAATAGAGAACAATTGGATGGCCCGGTATTGTTCAGATGTGGGGGGTGTTAAAGGTGGCGTTAAAATGAGCGTATGATATCAATTGTCCCTCCCTAACGAAGTCATGAACTTTGTTTAGTTGCTTAGAGGACCACCAGTGAAAATTGGAGTACTGCAGACCTGAGGGGAACCCTGGGTTCCCAAATACAGATGTCATCAGGGAGTGACGGGATTGGAGACCATGTTTAAATCTGACCAGGCGCCATAGGAGTAAAGAATGGTATGAGAGGAGAGAAAGATTCTTCAGGGCAGTGGGCAGGGGTGAAACCATCCACATCAGTGCTCCCCAAGATTATGGGACAAATAAGGGCCATATCCAAAGAGACCCAGAGTGGCGCCTTACCCGGGGCAAGATGTGTTAACAATAGTTGGGCCACTCTAGCTGCCTTATAATATTTGAGCAGATTGGGGACTGAGACCTCCCGATTTCTTATGGAACAACATTATACGTGTCGATATTCTGGGGCGTTTATTGTTTTTATATGAATTTAAAAATGTCCTTTTCCAAGGCCTGTAGATCTCCCTTCTGAATGGGGATGGGAAGGGATCTAAATAAGTAAAGCAGTCTGGGGAGGGTAACCATTTTAATCACATTAATTTTACCCACCCAGAAAATTGGTAGTTTGGCCTACTTAGCTAGGTCAGCCCTAATGGCCTTAAACAACGGAGGATAGTTACATTTATATAGGGTATCAAGGGTGGGAGTTAGGGATATACCTAGGTAGTGGAGGCAATATTTTTGAGTGTGAAAACCGAAATTTAGTTCCAAGAGTTTTTGTAAAGAAGGCGGGACGTTGCAAAAAAGGGTCTCTGACTTGGATTGATTTATACGAAGACCTGAGACTGCGGAGAAGGATTCAAGGGCCGCCAACAAATTTGGAAGGCAAATCAATGGTTTGGTAAGAGTGAGGATCGAGTCGTCAGCAAAGAGACTTAGTTTATGTTCCCGGTTTAACATGTAGACTGGATATATCTGGGTTACATCTAATCATATCAGCTAAGAGCTCCATAGCCAGTGCACATAATGCGGGTGAGAGGGGGAAGCCCTGCCTAGTGAACCTCTGAATATGTATAGAGTGAAATTTGGTGGCTGGTAACTTGAGGTGTGCCTCTGGGTTTTTATAAATATACTTTACAGCTTGAAGCAAAGGACCCTTGATACCTACTTTTTCCAAAACTTTAAAGAGGTATTCCAATGAAAGGATATCAAATGCCTTTTCGATATCTGTAGCGAGAAGGACCATTTGGGATCTAGAGGTATTAGCTGAGTGAATGCTGTTAAGGATTTTCCTAATATTATCAGAGGCTTCTCACTTCGGGATAAAACCCACCTGGTCTCTATGAACTAATTGAGATAGAAATCTGTTCAACCGCCAGGCAATAATCGAAGTGAATATTTTGGTGTCTATGTTGAGTAGGGAGATCGGCCTATAGTTACCTGGCATCAAGGGATCCCTTTTAGGTTTTGGAATAACTGTTATCATCATGGAGAGGAATTCGGTGGGCATGGGCTTGCCCCTCATTAAATCGGTACAATAATTCAAAATATGGGGAGCTAACTGCTGGGATTTTTTTTTATGGTATAGAGCTGTAAAACCATCTGGTCCGGGGGCTTTTCCTAATTTCAACTCTTTAATTGTGACATGAATTTCCTCAATAGAAATCTCTGTGTTTAGTGCATTAGTATTGGTTTGGGACAGTTGAGGGATATTGATAGCAGCCAGAAAATACCCCACCGCAGTCCCAGAGAGGGGAGAGGGATTAGCATACAGAGATTGGTAAAAAGTGGCAAAGGCAGCGTGGATACGATCTGGATTAGAAGTGGTCTGTCCTGGGCGTGACCAGTGGCGGATCCTCATGTTGGCGGTTCCCAGGGGGCCCATGGCTGCCCAAACTGCACATCAGTTAAAAAAGAACTATCCAGCAGTTGGCTGCCGCATTGTTTCGGCCATAGGCCCCACCAGCTGATGAAGGGGGGCATGTGTACGGGGAGTCAATTGCGGCCTGGGAACAGGGAGCGGGCGGCACAGCAAATCAGCTGCTGAGAGCAGACTATCAGAGAGAGTGATGGGCAGGTGCTGGAGTCTCTCTCCCTGACAGTCAGCTCCTCTGTGCTGTTGTGCACTGTCCCGCCTGTCTAAACCTCCAGAAGTTGCTTGATAATGGCAAGACTGCAAGTAGGAGGTGAAGGACCTGTGGTGACATCACAGTCACATGATCAAGGTCTTGGAGGCTGCCAGAGCACGAGCACCGCAGATCAAGAGGCTGTGGTAAGTGTGGTTTGTGTATAGTGAACATAGTGTAAGTGTATACAGTGTGTGCTGTGTGTATAATGTAAGTTTATAAAGTGTGTGCTGTGTGTATAGTGGACATAGTCTGTCTATTCAATGTGTGCTGTGTGTATAATGTAAGTTTATACAGTGTGTGCTGTGTGTATAATGTCAGTCTATATAGTGTGTGCTGTGTGTATAATGTAAGTTTATACAGTGTGTGCTGTGTGTATAATGTCAGTCTATATAGTGTGTGCTGTGTGTATAATGTCAGTCTATATAGTGTGTGCTGTGTATAATGTCAGTCTATATAGTGTGTGTTGCACGTATAATGTCAGTCTATATAGTGTGTGCTGTGCGTATAATGTCAGTCTATATAGTGTGTGCTGTGTATAATGTCAGTCTACAGGGTGAGCCATTTATATGGATACACCTAAATAAAATGGGAATGGTTGGTGATATTAACTTCCTGTTTGTTGCACATTAGTATATGGGAGGGGGGAAACTTTTCAAGCTGGGTGTTGACCATGGTGGCCATTTTGAAGTCGGCCATTTTGTATCCAACTTTAGTTTTTTCAATGGGAAGAGGGTCATGTGACACATCAAACTTATCGAGAATTTCACAAGAAAAACAATGGTGTGCTTGGTTTTAATGTTACTTTATTCTTTCATGAGTTATTTACAAGTTTCTGACCACTTATAAAATGTGTTCAAAGTGCTGCCCATTGTGTTGGATTGTCAATGCAACCCTCTTCTCCCACTCTTCACACACTGATAGCAACACCGCAGAAGAAATGCCTTCTGATCTGACCCCCTTAGACTTTTATCTTTGGGGTCATCTGAAGGCAATTGTCTATGCTGTGAAGATACGAGATGTGCAGCAACTGAAACTACGGATACTGGAAGCCTGTGCTAGCATTTCTTCTGCGGTGTTGCTATCAGTGTGTGAAGAGTGGGAGAAGAGGGTTGCATTGACAATCCAACACAATGGGCAGCACTTTGAACACATTTTATAAGTGGTCAGAAACTTGTAAATAACTCATGAAAGAATAAAGGAACGTTAAAACCAAGCACACCATTGTTTTTCTTGTGAAATTCTCGATAAGTTTGATGTGTCACATGACCCTCTTCCCATTGAAAAAACTAAAGTTGGATACAAAATGGCCGACTTCAAAATGGCCACCATGGTCAACACCCAGCTTGAAAAGTTTCCCCCCTCCCATATACTAATGTGCCACAAACAGGAAGTTAATATCACCAACCATTTCCATTTTATTTAGGTGTATCCATATAAATGGCCCACCCTGTATATAGTGTGTGCTGTGTATATAATGTCAGTCTATATACTGTGTGCTGTGCGTATAATGTCAGTCTATATAGTGTGTGCTGTGTGTATAATGTAAGTCTATGTGGTGTGTGTGTATAGTGGACATAGTGTAAGTCTATATAGTGTGTGCTGTGTGTATAATGTAAGTGTGTGCTGTGTGTATAGTAGATTTAGTTTAAGTCTATACAGCGTGTGCTGTTTGTATAATGTAAGTCTATATGGTGTGTGTGTGTATATAGTGGACATAGTGCAAGTCTGTATAGTGTGTGCTGTGTGTATAATGTAAGTCTATACGGTGTGTGTTTGTGTGTGTGTGTGTGTGTGTGTATAGTGGACATAGTGCAAGTCTATATAGTGTGTGCTGTGTGTATAGTGTGTGTGTGTGTGTGTGTGTGTATAGTGGACATAGTGCAAGTCTATATAGTGTGTGCTGTGTGTATAATGTGAGTGTGTGCTGTGTGTATAGTCGACATAGTTTAAGTCTATACAGTGTGTGCTGTGTGTATAATGTAAGTTTATACAGTGTGTGCTGTGTGTATAATGTAAGTTTATACAGTGTGTGCTGTGCGTATACTGTCAGTTTATATAGTGTGTGCTGTGTGTGTAGAGTTTATAGTGTGTGTAATGTAAGTCTATGTAGCGTGTGCTTTGAATATATAGTGTGTGGTGTTAGTGTGAATTGTATATAGGGTGTTTAGTTTCTAAATTTTTGTGTGTGAAATTGTTTCCCACCCATAGAGCCCTCAGATGCTCAGAACCCACCCTTGCAGAATAATCTCCCCTATAGAGCCCTCAGTAGTTATTATGACTGCTTAAAGGGTAACTAAACTCTTTTTAAAAAAAATTGACATCTCATAGTGACATGTCAAAAGTTCTGATAGGTGGGGGTCCAGGCACTGAGACCCCACCAATCACTAAAACAAAGTGGCAGAAGCGCTCAGGTGAGTGAGGAGCCACTTTGTTTATGATCATCTTTCCTCTGATAGCCGAGCAAGCAGTGTACGGGCTCAATAGAAAGCCTGTGAGTCCGTACACCACTCAGAGGAAAGACGTTCAGAAATGAAGTGGAACAGTGCTCACCCGAGCACCCCTGCCGCTTTGTTTTAGTGATCGGTGGGGTCTCATTGCTCGGACCCCCATCGATCAATACTTCTGACATATCACTATGACTTGCCAAAAGGTTTTTAAAAGTTTAGTTACCCCTTGGGGACTGAATTTATTGGTCTGAATTAATGTATGGGCCTGGGGTCTTAATTTGCTTAGAAGTTTGGTCTCGAGCATAAAACAATTTAGTGTGTTTAGTTTCTGAATTTTTGTGTTGCTATAGACTCTGAAAATGGCTGTAGATTCGAGGGGCAAAGATTTCTCATCAGGAAACTCTGCAGTCATCAGGAGAAGTTGCCATAGCGTTCTGTGTTAGATGGAGAAGAAATGAGAATGACTCCCATCGGAGAAGACATCACTTGTGAATCATTGAATTTATACATCTGTCCCCTCCCCTAACATGTCCATTATAGGAAATCCTTGTATTCCACATAAAGTCTTTGTGTACCCAGGACTAATAGACAAATGTGTGTTACCATTCCCATTGTCAGGATGATGTGTCCCTACACAGTGTGATACTGTCAGCAATGGTTGGAGACTGTCAGTATGTAGGGACACAGCCCTTTGACAAGGGGAATCGTAACACCCATTTGTCAATGCTCTCGCAAAAAGGTGGTGTTTAATATAGACACAACATGCCAGGGCGGTGGTGGAGAGGGGGGCCCAAGCTTGTGGAACAGCCCAGGGCCTATGGTCTACTTAATCCGCCACTGTGCGTGACTGAATACGAAACACCTGATTAATTCTTTGTTGAGCCTTTAGTTGCTGGGCCATAAGTTTATCAGGTTTATTAGCCCATTTGTAGTATTTCGATTGTGTCCAGAGAAGGGCCTTTTCTGTCCTGTCGGTTAATATCATATCAATCTGAAGTTTGGTATCTTTAAGAGCACGAATAAGATAAAAAGAGGGACACCGTTGGTTGGCAGTTACTGAACGGGCAAGCTTGGCTTCAAGGGTAGTCTGAGCCTGGGAGCGTTCTTTTTTACACTTAGAAGCTAATGCTATTATCTTACCCCTTATAAATGCTTTATGAGCAAGCCATACAGTATGAGAATTAATATCAGGAGTGACATTATCCACAAAGTATTGAGAGAACTCAGTCTGAATCTGTGACTGGATAGTAGGGTTGGATAAAAGGGATTCATTAAGTCTCCATGAGAAGGGCATGGTACCCCTTTTGGAGAAATCTAATTCAGCAAGGACTATATCATGGTCAGACCAGGCAGATAGTACATGTCTAGAGTAAGTCAAGAAGGGAAGGGAGTTATTAGAAGCAAAAATCATATCAATGCGGGTATATAGGTGATGGGCTGGGGAGAAATACGTATAACCCCTCCTCGATCCATTATGTTCCATCCAAGTATCAGCAATAGATAGTGAGCCCATAACTATAGTGAACAAAGCAGATCAACGATGTGGACGTCTGTAGGGGTCAGTCGAGGATCGATCCAGTGTGGTGTTTAATACAAAATTAAAATCCCCACTCCATAATAAATGTTGGTACTGTAGTGTGAGTAAGACATCATGTAAACATTGGAAAAACAGAATTAGGTAATCATTTGGAGCATATGAATTCACAATACATATTATACTATCATTCAGCAATCTGAGTAGGATCACAAACCTGCCTTTGGGTTCAAGTCTAGTTTCAGTCACTTGGAAAGGAAAGATATTCCTAATTAATGTGACCACTCCCCGAGACTTAGATGGGAAGGTGGATGAATAAAAAGTGGTATACCTGGGATGAAAAAAATTGGAGTGGGAAGTGGGCGTGAAGTGGGATTCCTGTAAACAAATAACATTGGTGTTCTGCTTAACCCCTTAACGACCGACGTATAGTGTTCTTACATCGGTCGTTGAGGGTAGTTCTTCTGAAGTGTCGGCTTTTCACGTCGGCACTTCAGAAGAACTTTCCCCGTGACGTCCGTGTATTTTTGTCTGTGAGAAAAAAAAAAGTAAAGAAAAAATAATAAAATTTGTCTGCGTGTGCGTCTGGTTACAGTCTTTGTCGTACATGTGTGTAATTACAATGGCCCATAGAAGGTTCACGGTGGAAGAGGCATACGCCATGTTAATTTCTGACTCTATGAAAGCGATACAGAAACCACGTCCGAGGTAGAAATGTTGTCTACCAGTGATAGCGACGACAGTGATACGCTTTCTGCAAATGCAAATGCAAATGCAAAACACGACCCACTCTATTCCCCCAGAATATATTGAGTGGGTACGCAATATTGAGTAATTTTCCCCTAATATCCCAGAATTTATTGCCACACCAGGGATAAATATTAATGTGGAAAATTTTACAGCCCCCGATTTTTTAAAAAATATTCATTACAGATGAACTATTGGAGCTGGTTGTCAACTAAGCCAATCTGTATGCTCACCAATTCTTTGCTGAACAGCCAACCTCCTCCTATGCAAAGCAGTGGCACCCCACAAATACTGGCAAACTTAAAAAAAAATTGGGGCTCATCCTCAACATGCGGTTAGTGAAAAAGCCCTCAATCCGATCATATTAGGCAACAAGCCCTACACATGCCACACCTGTTTTTCCAGCCGTTATGACCAGAAGCAGATATGAAGTGCTAATGCGCTTCCTACATTTTAACGACAATCACCAGCCCCCTCCCCGTAGTGATCCAGGCCGTGACCGCCTGTATAAAATAAAGCCCCTGATAAAAATTTTGGAGGAGTCATTTATGCCGGTGTACAACCCCGAAGAAAACCTAGCGGTGGATGAATCGCTGATGAGTTACAAAGGCAGGCTCTCATTCCGCCAGTCCATCCCCTCAAAGAGAGCAAAATATGGGGTTAAAATGTACAAGCTCTGTGAGAGCGGTACAGGCTACACATCTGCCTTTAGAATCTATGAAGGCAAAGACCGTGATATTACCCACATAATTAACTCATTTACTTTCACACTGTTTTTGTAGGGAGAACCAAAAGGGGGGGTTGCTTATTGGATAATGTTTCACTGTTAAAAATGCAGCAATACTGTATTTTCTGGAAAAACCTATTTTTTATTTCTTTACACCTATTAAAAATACTCACTATACCCCTAGATGAATATTAGCAGGACATTTATACTCGTCAAAATGACCTGCAGTACCACGGCAAATATAGCGTGGTTCCCTAAAATCAGCTCTGGCCTAAAAAGGCCTCCAAAAGCCAAAATGGACTCCTTCTATGATATGCCCTATAACGGGTCCGTATAATAGATTAGACACACATATTTGGTATCGCAGTACACGGGAGAAATTGCAGAATGTGGAAGGGTGTCACCTTTACCAGTATGTCATATGGTGTTTCGAAATGGCTTAAGAAAAGTGACCCTTTTGTAAAAAAAAATGCAATTTACATTTTTTTGGCCCAAGTTTGGGCAAATTCTGTAAAAAGTGTGAAGGGTTAAAATAGAAATTGAACTGCTAGAAATAGAATTTGGGGTGTGTATTTTTGTTTATCATGGTAATTTTTGGTAAATTCTGACAGTCTGCCGCTCCAGTACTATGGCAAATGCAGCATGGTGCACTAAAATTAATTCTGGTGTGACAGGCCTCCAAAAGCCAAAATGGACTCCTTCTATGATATGCCCTATAACGGGTCCATATAATAGATTAGACACACATATTTGGTATCACCGTACACGGGAGAAATAGCAGAATGTGGAAAGGTGTCACTTTTACCAGTATGTGATATGGTGTTTCGAAATGGCTTAAGAAAATTGCTACTTTTGTAAAAAAAAAATGCAATTTAAATTTTTTTGGCCCAAGTTTGGACAAATTCTGTGAAGGGTTAAAACAGAAATTGAACCACTAGAAATAGACTTTAGAGTGTCTAGTTTATAGAACACAATGTCTTTTTACCATTGTTTATTGGACTTCAAGTCCATTACCCATACATTACTACCACGGTGTAAAAAACAAAATGAAGACATTTTAGTGCGCAATTGAAAAAAGGGGCACTTGTGTTTTATACTATATTTCTGGTAAAAAAAAAATAAACTACACCTCCAAGTCAGGTGTCCTTATGATCAGGATAAATGAAAAAAATATATTTCAATACATTTGTATGATATAATTACTTTTATTTTCAAACTGTTTCATTTTAAATGATGAAAAATCAAAATTTTTCTTTTTTTTCTGTCTTTCCACGGCTATAAAAAAAGTAACAAAAATGTTACCTACAGTGAAGGAAATAAGTATTTGATCCCTTGCTGATTTTGTAAGTTTGCCCACTGTGAAAGACATGAACAGTCTAGAATTTTTAGGCTTGGTTAATTTTACCAGTGAGAGATAGATTATATAAAAAAAAAAAAAAACTGAAAATCACATTGCCAAAATTATATATATTTATTTGCATTTTGCACAGAGAAATAAGTATTTGATCCCTTTGGCAAACAAGACTTAATACTTGGTGGCAAAACCCTTGTTGGCAATCACAGCAGTCAGACGTTTTTTGTAGTTGATGATGAGGTTTGCACACATGTTAGATGGAATTTTGGCCCACTCCTCTTTGCAGATCATCTGTAAATCATTAAGATTTCGAGGCTGTCGCTTGGCAACTCGGATCTTCAGCTCCCTCCTTAAGTTTTCGATGGGATTAAGGTATGGAGACTGGCTAGGCCACTCCATGACCTTAATGTGCTTCTTTTTGAGCCACTCCTTTGTTGCCTTGGCTGTATGTTTCGGGTCATTGTCGTGCAGGAAGACCCAGCCACGAGCCATTTTTAATGTCCTGGTGGAGGGAAGGAGGTTGTCACTCAGGATTTGACGGTACATGGCTCCATCCATTCTCCCATTGATGCGGTGAAGTAGTCCTGTGCCCTTAGCAGAGAAGCACTCCCAAAACATAATGTTTCCACCTCCATGCTTGACAGTGGGGACGGTGTTCTTTGGATCATAGGCAGCATTTCTCTTCCTCCAAACACGGCGAGTTGAGTTAATGCCAAAGAGCTCAATTTTAGTCTCATCTGACCCCAGCACCTTCTCCCAATCACTCTCAGAATCATCCAGATGTTCATTTGCAAACTTCAGATGGGCCTGTACATGTGCCTTCTTGAGCAAAGGGACATTGCGGGTACTGCAGGATTTTAATCCATTACGGCGTAATGTGTTACCAATGGTTTTCTTGGTGACTGTGTTCCCAGCTGCCTTGAGATCATTAACAAGTTCCCCCCGTGTAGTTTTCGGCTGAGCTCTCACCTTCCTCAGGATCAAGGATACCCCACGAGGTGAGATTTTGCATGGAGCCCCAGATCGATGTCGATTGACAGTAATTATGTATGTCTTCCATTTTCTTACTATTGCACCAACAGTTGTCTCCTTCTCACGCAGCGTCTTACTTATGGTTTTGTAGCCCATTCCAGCCTTGTGCAGGTCTATGATCTTGTCCCTGACATCCTTAGAAAGCTCTTTGGTCTTGCCCATGTTGTAGAGGTTAGAGTCAGACTGAGTAATTGAGTCTGTGGACAGCAGTCTTTTATACATGTGACCATTTAAGACAGCTGTCTTTAATGCAGGCACCAAGTTGATTTGGAGCGTGTAACTAGTCTGGAGGAGGCTGAACTCTTAATGGTTGGTAGGGGATCAAATACTTATTTCTCTGTGCAGAATGCAAATAAATATATATAATTTTGACAATGTGATTTTCCTTTTTTTTTTAATATAATCTATCTCTCACTGGTAAAATTAACCTAGCCTAAAAATTCTAGACTGTTCATGTCTTTGACAGTTGGAAAACTTACAAAATCAGCAAGGGATCAAATACTTATTTCCTTCACTGTATACATATATACCACAAAAAGGAAGCACTAAATGTCCCAAGAAAACAGTGCAAAATTCACATCGATACATAAAACACATACAGAGTTATACTGCGTTACATCTGTGAATAGCAAAACTGCGAAAATTGCTCTGGTCACTAAGGTTTAAAACACCTTCAGTATTAAGGGGTTAAGATATGAAAGGAATGCTTTCCTCCTCTTTTGCGGGGAGTTAAATCCCCGAACATTATGACTTAGTACTCTACACATTGCCGCACCTGCCATGAGGCGAGGTGAGCCGAAATCCTCAGGCGGCGCCACCTAGCCGAAAATTTGGGGCGGCATTTTGAACCAGGAATGGACTGAAACGGGGGTAAGGGGCAAGCCTTATTTTACTTACCTGACATGCCGCATGATGGGCAGGTCTGTAAGAACACTCCTCCTCCTTTCTGACGCTGTACAGAGCACGCTGCACGCGCCGCAAGAGAGGAGCAAGTCTGCAGAAGGAGCGGTCGAAAAGAGAAGTGACGAGATGCACGAGGTGAGCGGTGGCCTGTATTAAAAACTGAGCGCAACTTACAGCAGTCACGCTCCTGCCTTCAATAGTTCAAAATGTGTCGGTCGGCCGTAGCTGGGGGACCGGGACCCAGGAGTATACAGCAAGGGAGGTCTGGGCATTTTACTAGCAGCCAAGGGCTCTATGGGGGGGGGGAATAATCCACCCCATAGAGCTCTCACGTTACTATAATGGAAGGATAGGGGGATGCAAGGGGGGGGGGGTCGGTCTGAGCGTCTGACTTACTGCAGAGGGCTCTATAGGGGGGGGCTCAGACCCCCCTAACCTTTCAATATAGTAACTAGTGAGGGCTCTATGGGGGCGATTATTCCCCCCTATAGAGCCCTCTGCTGTCAGTAAAACACCCAGACACCCCCTTGCAGTATACACCAGGCCCCCCAGCATCGACCGACCCCTTTTAAATGAGTAGGTGCAGGATCGAGCTGTTACCGATCAGATCTAAGTTCATAACTTAGATGTGATCGATAATAGGTGACCTAATGGATTCAGGTCTCAGCACTAGATACAGCATCTCTGTATACAGGATAAAAAGCAGCTGTATCTCAAAAAGTAAAAATAATTCTCAATAAAAAGCAATTAAAACTTGCACCAATCACATTGATGGATATCTTCATATATATGTGTATATATATATATATATATATATATATAAAATACGTTTTTAAAGGTGTGCATAGCCTTTAAATTGTAACGGAACTTTTATCATGTCATACTTCATCGGTGGGGGTCCGAGCACTGAGACACCCACCGATCGCTAAAACGAAGCAGCAGAAGTGCTCGGGTGAGCATTGTGCCAGTTCATTTATGATCGACTTGTGGCCGGGTGAGCACCCGAGCACTTCTGCTGCTTCGTTTTAGCGACTAGTGGGGGTCTCAGTGCTCGGACCCCACTGATGAAAAATTCTGACATGTCAAAAGTTTTAAAAAAAATTTGTTACACTTTAAAGAGAATCTTTCACCTGCCTATACATGTGCAGCTGAGTGCAGCATGTAATGGGGAGGGCTGCACAAACTCTGGGTCACTTTACATTTTTTCCCTAGCCTCCTTCGTTATTTAGATATCGGTGTCGTAATATTTGGGCTCCCATATGTAAATAACCCCCTGAACTGGCAATGGTCCGATAATTGGCAAGGGGGCGTTTAACATCACTGTGACACTGACAAATCAGCTACGGACAGTGTCAGCAGCAGGAGCTAAAGAGCGTGTGCTTGCGTGCGCACGCTCTCACTCTTCAGCTCTCGGCAGGCAAGTACAAGACTGTATGATCTCTCGCAAGAGATCAGTCTTGTCATCCTTGTCTGCCGAGAGCTAAAGAGTGAGAGCGTGCGTGCGTGCACAGCTCCGATGCCATGGAACAGAAGAAGAATTCACATTCTTCTCCTCTTCTTTTCCGTAGTGTCTGCAGAGCTGCACACTCGCGCGCACACATGCTCTCCTCTCTCCAGCCTTTTCCGTGACACTGTCCTTAGCTGATTGAACAGTGTCACAGCAGCGATGTTACACGCCCCCTTTCCAATTACCGCCCCATTGACAGTTCAGAGGGTTATTTGAATATCGGGCGCCAAATATTACGCCACCAATCTCTAAATAACGAAGGAGGGTAGAAAAAAATGTAAAGTGCCCCAGGGTTTGTGCAGCCCAGCCCATTGCATGCTGCACATGTATGGGGAGGTGAAAGGTTCTCTTTAAAGGAAAGGTGTTATAATTATTTCATTTTTTTTTATTTGATAGTTTATTGAAGTTTTACTTTATGGGCCTATTTTTTCTAATTATTTTAATATGTACTCTAAAGTAACTATTTATTCATATGTTTGTACTTCTGTGGGGGCAGCCATTTTTATTTTTATTTTTCATACTGCTAATTTTTGTTTTGCAGGTTCTGCTGGACCATTTGGACTACATCGTAGATTCGTTAGACAAGTTCACTGATTTAAAGTGTATCTACACGTTCGACAAAGTTCTGACGTGTCATAGTGACATCTCAGAAGTTTGGATTGGTAGGGGTCCAAGCACTGAGACCCCCACCAATCGCTAGAATGAAGCCGCTGAAGTGCTCGTGTGAGCGCTCAGCTGCTTCGTGTCTGTTTGGCTATTTCCGGAAATAAATTTATCGGTGTATGGACTCAATACAAAGTCTATGAGCCCGTACACTGATACATCGGTTTTCCGGAAAAAGCCGAACAGACATGAAGCAGCTGAGCGCTCACACGAGTGCTTCAGCTTCTTCGTTCTAGCAATTCATGGGGGTGTCCGTGCTCGGACCCCCACCAATCCAAACTTCTGACATGTCAGAAGTTTGTCGAACGTTTAGCTACACTTTAAGCTTTTTTTCAATAAAATGGTAAAAGTGGCCTGTGTGGAAAAGTTATTTCAATAAAACTTTTTTTATATGTCTGTGTTTTTAAATACTTCATTACCACCTTAGTAATGGCAGTTGTTTGATTGAGAGCGTCCATTACTAAGAAGGGGCTTGGTGTTAGCCAGTATAAAGGCTAGCACTAACCCCCTATTATTACACCGCTACTCACCACCACCAGGAGTACCGGGAAGAGCTGGGTATGATCCAGTACCCGACCATCTGAAGTGAAGGGTACTGGGGTGGCTGCAGGCTGGTACTATCAGGCAAGGAAGGGCCAAAAAACGATGGCCCTTCCCACCCTGGTGATGCTAGGCTGCTGCTTTATTGTATCTGGCTGGTTATGAAAAATGGAGGGGATCTCATGTAATTTTTTTCAATTTATTTTAAAAAAATGACGTGGGGTTCCCCCTATTTTTCATAACTAGCCAGATACAATAAAGCAACTGCAGCCTAGCATCACCAGGATGGGAAGGGCCATGTTTTTTGGCCCTTCCCAGCCTAATAATACCGGCCTGCGGCTGCTCCGCTGCCTAACCGTAGTTTCAGATGGCCAGGTACTGAATCGTACTCGACTCTTCCCAGTATCTCTTGCGGCAGTGGGAACTGGGGTAATAATAGGGGTTAGTGATAGCCTTTTTACGGGCTAATGCTAAGCCCCAGCCTTAGTAATTGAGCGCAATCAGACAGCAGCCCTAAGGCAATAATAAAATATTAAAAAAACAGACATAAGAATTTTTTTTAATTGAAATCAAAACTCCCCCATGCAACCCTCTTTCACAATTTTTTTTTTTTTTAAATAGATCATCGGAGTAGTCCAATGAATCTACGACGCAGTCCAATGAATCTACGACTTAGTCAAAACGGTCCAGCGGAACCTACCAAAAAAAAGTTAGCAGTATAAAAATTAAAAAAACGTAAATTTGCCACAATAGAAACTAGAGGTCAAGGAAAAATAATTCCCCTTCATGTAACTCTGCCAACTATCGACTGAAAAGTCATCCGCCAGAGGGAAAAATGTTTCCCCATGGCCGAGTACATGAAAGTCGAATTCCCAGGTGAGGCTTTCTTGTACTCCGCTAACAAGAAACATTTTTCCTCCTGGCGTATGATTTTTCTGTTGACAGGTAGCAGAGTTCTTCCGTAGCGGTGTTAGGGGGGCAAACTCGCCAATTGCCCAGTGCCCCCAGAATGGGCCGCTATTCTTGGGCCAGTGCTGTATGCTTGCCCCCCCAGACTAAAATTTGCCAGCCAACCCCTGGCCATTGGTTATGACCACGTGTCGGGTATTGCCGTACTCTGGATAAATTACTTTATAGATGTTGGGCGGCTTTTTCCTCATTTATCCTTTGTGAAATTTAAATTTAAATTTTAGTGAAAATAATGTTGATATTCATTTTCACGGCCTAATTCTAATAAATTCTGCAAAAGACCTGTGGGGTCTAAATGCTCACTATACCCCTAGATAGATTCCTTAAGTGTGTAGTTTCCCAAATGGGGTTACTTTTGGGGGGCTTCCACTGTTTCGGTCTCTCAGTGGCTTTGCAAATGCGACATGGCACCCATTTCAGCTAAATTTGAGCATCAAAAGCCAAATAGCGCTCCTTCCCTCCTGAATCCCGCTGTGGCTCCAAGCAGCAGTTTATTACCACATATGGGGTATTTCCGTAATCGGGAGAAATTGTTTTACAAATGTTGAGGTGCTTTTTCTCCTTTATTCCTTGTAAAAAATAAAGTTTTTTTCAGAGAAAATGTAGATTTTCACCTTTACAGCTTAATTCCAATGAATTCAGCAAAACAGCTATGGGGTGAAAATGCTAACTTTACCCTTAGAAAGTTTCCTGGAGGGGTGTAGTTCCCAAAATGGTGTCACTTTTGGGGGGTTTCCACTATTTTGGTCCCTCCAGTGCATTGCAAACGCGACACGGCAGTGAAAACTATTCCAGCAAAATCAGAATTCCAAATGGTGCTCCTTCGTTTCTGAGCCCTGCTGTGGGTCCAAACAGAAGTTTATTACCACATATGGGGTATTGCTATAATCGGGAGAAATTGCTTTACATATGCTGGGGTGTTTTTTATCCTTTATTCCTTGTAAAAATTAAACATTTCTACGTTTTTTCAGAAAAAAGTAGATTTTCATCTTCACATACTAATTCAAATAAATTTTGCACAAAAACTGTGAATTCAAAATGCTAACTATATCCCTAGATAAATTCCTTGAGGGGTGTAGTTTCCAAAATGGTGGCACTTTTGGGAGTCTTTACTGTTTTGGCCCCACAAGACCTCTTCAAACCTGACATGGTGCCTAAAACATATTCTAAAAAAAAAAAAGGAGGCCCCAAAATTCAATAGATGCTCCTTTGCTTCTGAGACCTGTGTTTCAGTCCATTAGCACACTAGGGCCACATGTGGGATATTTCTAAAAACGGCAGAATATGGGCAATAAATATTGAGTTGCATTTCTTGGGTAAAACCTTCTGTGTTACAGAAACAAATGTATTAGAAATGAATTTTAGCCCAAAAAAAATAAATGTGTACATTTTACCTCTACTTTGCTTTAATTCCTGTGAAACGCCTAAAGGGTCAAAACACTTAGGCCCCATGCACACGAACGTGTTTTTTGCGTCCGCAATTCCCCCAAAAATCCACGGGAGAATTCCGGACACATTCATTTCTATGGGCCCATACACACTATCCGTGTTTTCACGAGTCCCCGCATGTCTGCAAATCCGTGCCGCACAAACTCAGGACATGTCTTATTATGGCCCGCAAATTCGATGCGGACATGCCCATAGAAGTCAATGGGCCCGTGGAAAATGCGGGTACACCTCCGTGTGTCAACCGCAGTTTGCGGATTTGCGGAAGTGTTGCTAGGCGACGACCGGGAATGAGTTCTGTCGTCATCCTGTTTTACCTAGGCTTTTTTTTTTTATCCGCATTTTGCGGATTACATACGGATGAACTACGGAGGACATTTCACGGAACACGGTCCTGGAATTTGCGGACCAGAAAAACACTACGGTCGTGTGCATGAGGCCTTACTGAATGCTGTTTTGAATTCTTTGAGGGGTGCAGTTTTCAAAATGGGGTGATTTATGGGGACTTTCTATTATATAAGGCCCTCAAAGCCACTTCAGAACTGAACTGGTCCCTGAAATCATAGACTTTTGAAATTTTCTTGAAAATAGGAGAAATCGCTGCTAAAGTTCTAAGCCTTGTAACGTCCTAGAAAAATAAAAGAATATTCAAAAAACAATGCAAACATAAAGTAGACATATGGGAAATGCAAACTAGTAAGTATTTTGTGTGGTATTACTATCTGTTTTACAAGCAGATACATTTAAATTAAGAAAAATGCTAATTTTTGACAATGTTTTCCAAATCTTGGTGTGATTTAAAAATAAATATTGAATTTATCGACCACAATTTTTTCACTAACATAAAGTACAATATGTCACGAGAAAACAATCTCAGAATCCCTTTGATAGGTAAAAGCATTCCGAAGTTATTACCACATAAATTGACACATCAGATTTGAAAAATCGGCTTCGTCCTGAAGGCCAAAACACGCTCAGTCCTGAAGGGGTTAATATGACTCAATTAGCTGTTACTGTATATTTCTTCTACATACCCCACAAGTATTTGTCTATGATAGCATGCAGTTGTTGACTGTGTTCTCTAGGTGTTTTGTCTAGTATTTTATATTGTACATATCGTAAAGTTCACCTCAAATCATGTGTGATAATTCATTTTTCTTTTCTTTTTTTGTACATTTGAAGCAGTATTATAGTATTTAGTGCTGACAAGGTGCACTTATTCAGTTTATTTAACCCGACCTAGGTTCAAAGCATGGAAATATCATGTCCACTTCTCTAGTTGTCACTCCTCTTCTCTCACTCTTCTTGGCCGGTCAGAAATACATTCTTGCATTAGTCAGAAGAAAGGTCCTCCCACCCCAGAAGAGGAAAAAAAGTAGAAAGAAAGAATAATCACACCAAGATTCTCCCTCCACTCCTTTAAACAATATTTTTGATTTATTATCAATTCTTATTTCTCATATGAACAGATAATGTACCTTATACATGCTATAAGCTGTAAAGTCTATCTTCAGTTTTGGAAAATATTCTGTTGTTATGATAACCAAGGTCTGTGATAATAGTTATAACATAGCAAGGATTTTATGGTTGAAACATATACTCTTAATGATATCTGACTGCTTGACATCTTCATTCCATAACAACCGGATATATAATATATCATATTTCTCAAACAAATAAATCTCTGAGGCACAACATATTAATCTGGCTCGCCAATATCACATTATAAAGTCATCTAAGCCAATTTAAGTCATTCCAATGATGCCTCATCTGTTGCTCTGTCATTAGAAACAGATTGATCAAATACACATTATTTCATTTACCAGCAGTGCGCTAATGAATCATTCAACTTTTCTTCTTCAAATTAGGGACAAAAATAACAAATGCATTTACAGTAGATTTTGAGCTTGGATACAAACCAGCCAGCCACTGTTGTTCTGCACAGAAATAGACCATCAGGAGGTTTTCCCTTATGATATTGCCTGATTGCATTTTTAATTCTAATCTTAATTTGGCATCATACTAATATTTGTAAGAGATTATTTATCGCTTTTGGACCCCATTGCAAAATATGTAACAGGCTTCAGGGGATGGGTGTGCCAGCACTCTCTTCACTCTCTACAGTTATGCCCCTGCTTAAATTAGTTATTTTAGTAAGGCCGTCATAAACTCACCGTAATACCGGAACTTAAGTTTAGAGCTTTTTTAACTTGGGTGACCTGGTGGTGATGATTTTAGACGACACTAATTAATAAATAGGTAATTAGTTTTTGGGAGTGTAATGGCAGGGGGTAGGGAGACGGACAAGTGAGCCCTAATCTACCCGCCACTCTGTCCCTGCCTACTTGCAACGACCCGCCCTAGGCGACGGGGTACAACTGGGCGGCGGTCCCTGCGCTCAGTAAGTGCACGACAAACACGACAAACATACAAGGAACACAAGCAAGGAAAAGGGGCCGTTGCCCACGGCAACACCGTGAGCAACCAGAGTGGTGAACGAGCCGAGTCAAGCCAGGAGTGTGCGAGGTACAAAAACGAAAAGCAGAAGAGTAGTCGGTAAGCCAGGGTCTGTATGGAGCAGGATCAAAAATAGCAGGAGCTGTAGCTGGGCCAGGAAACCACAAGGAGGGAAACACAAGCACTAACAAGCACCGAGGGACAGGAAGTGCAGGCTTAAATAGACCGAGGGCGGGAGCTAGCTGAGTCTGGCCAGGTTACGATAGGCTCTCCCACTCCTAAGCCTGCCAGCCTGAATGGTGGAAGCAGGAGTCAGTCTCAGGGATGTATTCTCAGGTGCTGACTGATTAGTTCTGGGAGTTAACCCCGCTGTGCCTGGCAGATCCTTTACAGTACCCCCCCTTTTATGAGGGGCCACCGGACCCTTTCTAAGTGGACCTGGCTTACTGGGGAAACGCAGGTGGAACCTCCTGACCAATACCCCAGCGTGAACATCCCGGGCGGGTACCCAAGTCCTCTCCTCGGGCCCGTATCCTCTCCAATGGACCAGGTACTGGAGGGAGCCTTGGACCATCTTGCTGTCCACAATCCTGGCCACCTCGAATTCCACCC
This sequence comes from Rhinoderma darwinii, assembly GCF_050947455.1. Classification (NCBI taxonomy): domain Eukaryota; kingdom Metazoa; phylum Chordata; class Amphibia; order Anura; family Rhinodermatidae; genus Rhinoderma; species Rhinoderma darwinii. Next base: position 285,767,829 of record NC_134689.1, on the reverse strand, counting down.
CCTCCAGGGTGAGGATGGGAACAGGAGGTCTCCTCGAGGGAGCCAAGGACGGGGAGCAGCGTTTGAGGAGGGAGGCATGAAACACGTCGTGTATCCGAAAAGACGGGGGTAACTCCAGCCGGAAGGAGACAGGATTGAGGACCTCAATGACCTTATACGGCCCAATAAACCGGGGAGCAAACTTCTTGGACGGAACCTTGAGACGCAAGTTCCTAGACGACAACCACACCAGATCCCCGACCATAAACAGGGGGTTAGCAGAACGTTTTTTATCAGCCTGAGTTTTTTGTACGCTCTGGGACACCTCTAGGTTTTTCTGAACCTGGGCCCAGACTGTGCACAGTTCCCGATGAACGACCTCTACCTCAGGATTGTTGGAACTACCAGGTGAAACGGAGGAGAACCGTGGATTAAACCCAAAATTACAAAAAAAAGGAGAGACCCCTGACGAGTTACTGACCCGGTTATTAAGGGAAAATTCGGCGAGGGGAATGAAAGAGACCCAATCAAATTGACAGTCAGAGACAAAACACCTTAAGTATTGTTCTAGAGATTGATTAGTCCTCTCCGTTTGGCCATTGGTTTCAGGATGGAAGGCAGAGGAGAAGGACAGATCAATCCCCAACTTCATACAGAAGGCTCTCCAAAACAATGAAACAAATTGTACCCCTCTGTCCGAAACAATATTGACAGGGACCCCATGGAGACGCAGGATGTGTTTGACAAACAAGGTAGCCAACGTTTTGGCGTTGGGTAGTTTCTTGAGGGGCACAAAGTGGCACATCTTACTGAAGCGGTCCACCACCACCCACACCACCGACTTGCCTTGGGATGGAGGCAAATCGGTGATAAAATCCATGGATATATGTGTCCAAGGTCTCTGGGGAATGGGCAACGAACGCAGTAAGCCCGCTGGTCGGGACCTGGGAGTCTTGGACCTAGCACAAACCTCACAAGCGGCGACGTAGGCCTTAACATCTTTAGGCAACCCAGGCCACCAATAATTTCTGGTAATGAGGTGTTTGGTACCCAGGATGCCTGGATGGCCAGATAGTGCGGAGTCATGATTTTCCCTAAGTACCCTTAGCCGGAATTGCAGGGGAACAAACAGCTTGTCCCCAGGAAGGTTCCCGGGAGCTGCACCTTGATCAGCAGCAATTTCAGAGACTAAATCAGAATCGATCGAGGAAATGATTATACCTGGAGGCAAAATACAAGCAGGATCTTCCTCCGAAGGAGGGCTGGCCATGAAGCTACGCGACAGTGCATCAGCCTTAATATTTTTAGACCCAGCCCTATAGGTAACCAAAAAATTGAATCTGGTAAAAAATAACGCCCATCGAGCTTGTCTCGGGTTTAGCCTCCGGGCAGATTCTAGGAAAACCAGATTCTTGTGGTCGGTAAGGACCGTTACCTGGTGCCTAGCCCCCTCCAGGAAGTGGCGCCACTCTTCAAATGCCCATTTAATGGCTAAGAGTTCGCGGTTGCCAATATCATAGTTACTTTCAGTTGGCGAAAACTTCCTGGAGAAGTAGGCACAGGGGCGGAGATGGGTGAGGGAGCTGGTACCCTGGGACAAGACAGCCCCCACTCCTACCTCAGATGCGTCAACTTCCACGATAAATGGCTCCATTTGGTTGGGCTGAACCAGCACCGGGGCCGAGACAAAGCACTTCTTAAGGACCTCAAAAGCCTGGACAGCCTCAGGAGGCCAGTGGAGGAGATCAGCACCTTTGCGAGTGAGGTCCGTAAGGGGCTTAGCGATGACCGAGAAGTTAGCAATAAATCTCCTGTAATAATTAGCGAACCCCAAAAAACACTGTAACGCCTTCAGGGAGGCAGGTTGGACCCATTCCGCCACAGCCTGAACCTTGGCGGGGTCCATGCGGAATTCATGAGGAGTGAGGATTTGACCCAAAAATGGAATCTCCTGTACCCCAAACACACATTTTTCGGTTTTGGCAAACAGTTTATTTTCCCGAAGGACCTGGAGCACCTTCCTGACATGCTCCACGTGGGAGGACCAGTCCTTGGAAAACACCAGTATGTCATCAAGGTACACTACCAGAAAAATCCCCAGGTAATTTCTCAAAATCTCATTTATGAAATTCTGGAAGACCGCAGGGGCATTACACAACCCAAAGGGCATGACGAGGTATTCGAAATGGCCTTCGGGCGTGTTAAACGCAGTCTTCCACTCATCCCCCTCTTTGATGCGAATAAGGTTATACGCCCCCCGTAGATCCAATTTAGAAAACCATTGGGCCCCCTGAACCTGATTAAAGAGATCAGGAATCAAAGGAAGGGGATACTGGTTCCTTACCGTGACCTTATTCAGGCCACGGTAGTCAATGCATGGCCTAAGACCACCATCCTTCTTCCCCACGAAGAAGAAGCCAGCACCTACCGGAGAAGAAGAGGGACGAATGTAACCCTTGGCCAGGGATTCCTGGATATACACCCTCATAGCTTCACGTTCGGGACAAGAAAGATTAAATATCCTACCCTTAGGAAGCTTAGCTCCTGGTACCAATTCGATAGCGCAATCGTATTCTCTATGAGGAGGTAACACTTCGGAGGCCTCCCTAGAGAAAACATCAGCGAAGTCCTGAACAAACTCGGGTAGCGTATTCGCCTCCTTAGGGGGAGAAATATAATTAACAGAAAAACATGACGTACAACATTCATTACCCCATTTGGTTAGCTCCCCAGTATTCCAGTCAAACGTAGGATTATGCAACTGCAACCAGGGAAGACCTAGAACCAAATCGTACGATAATCCCTGCATCAACGGTACAGAGCATTGCTCCAAATGCATGGAGCCAACAAGGAGTTCAAAAACAGGGGTATGCTGTGTAAAATAACCATTAGCAAGAGGAGTGGCGTCGATACCCACTACCGGGACAGGTTTAGGCAAATCAATAAGAGGCATAGCAAGGGACATAGCAAATTCCACAGACATGATATTAGTAGAGGACCCTGAATCCACGAAGGCACTGCCGGTAGCAGACCTACCACCAAAAGAGACCTGAAAGGGAAGCAAGATCTTAGTACGTTTCATATTTACTGGAAATACCTGTGCGCCCAAGTGACCTCCCCGATGATCACTTAGACGCGGAAGTTCTCTGGCTGCAACCTTACGCTTAGGACAGTTGTTCACTTGATGCTTGTCGTCCCCACAGTAGAAGCAGAGACCATTCTTCCTGCGGAATTCTCTACGTTGTTGGGGGGACACGGAGGCCCCGAGTTGCATAGGTATCTCTGAAGCTTTCGGGGAGGAACGAAGCAACGGAGCTTCGGGAGGCATCATGGGGGAGTCGGAGGAGAAAACACATAAACGTTCACGTTGTCGTTCCCTGAGACGTCGGTCAAGTCGTATCGCTAAAGCCATAACCTGGTCTAGGGAGTCAGAAGAGGGATAGCTAACTAGCAGGTCTTTCAGGGCATTCGACAGGCCCAACCTAAACTGGCACCTTAAGGCAGGGTCATTCCACCGAGAAGCTACGCACCACTTCCGAAAGTCAGAGCAATACTCCTCAACAGGTCTCTTACCCTGACTTAAGGTCACCAGCTGACTCTCGGCAAAGGCAGTCCTGTCAGTCTCGTCATAAATAAGTCCGAGAGCAGAAAAGAAACAATCAACGGAGGAAAGTTCAGGGGCGTCAGGAGCCAAGGAGAAGGCCCACTCTTGGGGCCCTTCCTGGAGCCGGGACATAATTATACCCACCCGCTGGCTCTCAGAACCTGAGGAATGAGGCTTTAAACGAAAGTAAAGCCTACAACTCTCCCGAAAGGAGAGAAAAGCCCTCCGGTCCCCTGAGAACCGGTCGGGCAACTTGAGGTGGGGTTCAAGAGGTGCGGTGAGGGGAACTACCAGGGTAGCATCAGGCTGGTTGATCCTCTGAGCCAGGGCCTGGACCTGTAGGGAGAGACCCTGCATTTGCTGAGCCAGGGTCTCACGGGGATCCATAGTGGTGTCAGGGACCAGGGGTAGACTAGGTATGGGCTTGTTATTATGTAATGGCAGGGGGTAGGGAGACGGACAAGTGAGCCCTAATCTACCCGCCACTCTGTCCCTGCCTACTTGCAACGACCCGCCCTAGGCGACGGGGTACAACTGGGCGGCGGTCCCTGCGCTCAGTAAGTGCACGACAAACACGACAAACATACAAGGAACACAAGCAAGGAAAAGGGGCCGTTGCCCACGGCAACACCGTGAGCAACCAGAGTGGTGAACGAGCCGAGTCAAGCCAGGAGTGTGCGAGGTACAAAAACGAAAAGCAGAAGAGTAGTCGGTAAGCCAGGGTCTGTATGGAGCAGGATCAAAAATAGCAGGAGCTGTAGCTGGGCCAGGAAACCACAAGGAGGGAAACACAAGCACTAACAAGCACCGAGGGACAGGAAGTGCAGGCTTAAATAGACCGAGGGCGGGAGCTAGCTGAGTCTGGCCAGGTTACGATAGGCTCTCCCACTCCTAAGCCTGCCAGCCTGAATGGTGGAAGCAGGAGTCAGTCTCAGGGATGTATTCTCAGGTGCTGACTGATTAGTTCTGGGAGTTAACCCCGCTGTGCCTGGCAGATCCTTTACAGGGAGCCAAATATATGATAGTATAACTTGTTAAGTCTTAGGCCGGGTTGCCACGGGTCGGCGAATCCGACCTGGAACCAGTTTTCGGATGGAATTTTCGCTGCAGAAAGCAGCGCTTGAGAAAAATAAAAGGTCGATTCTTAACCCCCTCCCTCCTCTCTGCGTGTAGTCTGGCCTCCTACAATGACGTTGCAGGCTATGTGACGCTGCAGCCTGTGATAGGCTGCAGTGGTCATATGGGATGAAATGTCATCCAAGGAGGCCGGACTGCAGGAAGAAGGAGAGCGTTCTGGGTAAGTATGATTTTGTTTTCGGAGTTGCGATTTTTGCAACGTAATCACTGCATTTACGCCACAACAGTTGCAACACTTGGCTTTCTGTTGGGGGTTTTACGTCCCCATTGAATTAAATGTGGGAAAACCCGAAAGAGAAAACAAACAAAAACGCAGCATAAACTGACATGCTGCGGAATTAAATTCCGCACCATGGGTCAGTTTATTAACGTTTACACTGCGGTTTTTTTCTGCAGTGTGGGCATGAGATTTTATAAATCTCATCCACTTTGCTGCTACTGTAAATGCTGCAGAATTTCCGCACACAATTCCGTTGCGGAAATTCCGCAGCGTTTACGCTATGCGGGAACCTGGCCTAACAATTCTTACAATTCAGTACCAATATGATAACTACTGTATACATCTGAACATAATTTGGGAAATGTGAGGTGTAGAAGTGTAATATTATAGCAGTTTCAACAATGTCCATTTGCTTTTCATAACCCAGGTCCATTGTATGATATTTTGTCACACTTTACACATTCACATGGTCCCATTAAATAACTGACACACATACACAAAAATAGAATTTAAAGCGTATTCCCAGCTATTTATGTATAGTTTCTTGCAGAGATGTGCTTGCAAACCCTATGGAGTATGAATTGAAATCCTATGTACTTTGTCAACATGGAATAGATATTTTGCTTGTTGGCACTCCTACCTCACTATAGAGTGCCCTTCCTTTGAGTGGGACTAAGATACAAAAAGTTAATAGACATGGAGTCAGGAGGAAGTGAGGAAAGAGCAAATGTTTGTGAATTTCTGTATACAATTTTGTACAAAAAAGAGGAATGAACAGCAAATCCAAGGCAATGGCATGTGCGGTGCAAGTCCAAAAAAGAATCCATCCAACCGGCCCTTTATAGCAAAAGCAAAAGGAAAAGTGTTCTTGCTATCACTCACGTTTTAGTGAAAAAAGATAAACTTTGTGCATGAGCAGATTAATTTTTTTTTAGCTTTTTTCTCTAAGATGTGAGTGTTCTCCAGAACTCTTTTCATTTTGCTGTATACAATTTGGATGACTGGATCAAAGAAAAAAGGCAGATCTCTATAGACCCCAATTGTGATTGTTGAAAATTCTTGTCCACACTTACTGTATGAAATTCTGGAATACAAACTGCTATTTAAGAAAGATACTATTGTGCAAACCAGAGGTATACAGTAGCTCTGGGAAGGGGGCTTGTTCCCTGGTTATGGGTGCTGGAGGGCACCAAAAAGCCACTCTTCCTTTGCCAAGTTATTTAAACACAATGCTGGGGCAGCAAACACTGGTGCAAAGTCACAGAAGGAGAATATTAAGGAGCAGTGCACATGAAAGTTTATTGTTTTTGGTTACGAGTTGTTTAGAAGAATATACATATATTTTTTATTATTGACTATGATTGAAGCAGCTCTATCGAACTAGTCTTTGTGTAGTAGGACTGTCATAACATTAAGGAAGCATTAGATACATTTACACAGTAGGCATTTCTGGTTGCGATATTTCTGCGCTATATAAAAGAAAACATAAATGTGGTTTGCCCCTTGTGGTACACTCATTTACATGGAATAATTCACAAATTGCAGCTCTCTTAACCTAGTGCTTTGTGTAAATACATTCCCACTCTATGTAAAAAGAAGATGTTAGGATTCCACAAATGATCAAAACAAGGAGAGGAAAGGGAACAGATTGTCATATTTATTTCAGTGTAGTGTTTGTGTGAAGTTCAGATTTGAGTCACTCAAATATGCACACCATAGACTCTGCTATTTATCTCCCATTCAAAGTGTTCAGCAGCGGTAATGAAGAATAATGAGATACTGTAATGTGATAGACGCCAGAATTGCCTACTCCAACTATGCTAACCTCACTGTTCTTTGAAAACAAGTGTTATACCCATTTTTAAATTGACTCATTTAAAATATAGTTCAGATTTTTACAGATTGTGCATTAAAACTGACATGAATAGTGCGCACATGTTTCTGCACAAATGTTGGATTGCAAGGTGCTATAAATCCTAGATAAATACCATTTGAGAACATGAGACAAGTACTAATGCACATCTTTTATCCTCATTGTGTGCAAAGGTACAGCATTTCTAAAGTTATGGGATAAAAGTGATTTCATACTCCAAGTTATTGGTCTTACGGATGTAGTCATCTTTATCTTGATTCTGATAACTTGCTGCAGCGTGATATCACACAACAAAACCCATTGAAAAAGTCATTGAAAAAGTCAAGATAAAGGATATTGTGTACCTAGTTTTGGAATTAAAGAAAACCTGTCACTAGATTAAACCGATGCCATGATGCTGAACTGCATGTAAATACCTATCTATCTAAAAAGTAGTTATAAATCAGCATGCGCTCTATGTAAATAGTTTACCCAGAGTCATCAGGGCGGTGCTGGAGCGATGAGGAGTCATGGTGTCCTGGCTGTTATCACGCCCACTCTGCCTCTTCGAAGTAGACCTATCAGCAAAAGGTTTTATATTTATGTATTTTATATTTATGTATTGGAGGGGGTGTAAAGCAGAGATGAAGGAATCTAGGAAATATGGGTTTCCTCAGTTTACAGACACTTTTGTTAAATGTGTGTTTGGGGGCGTGGCTTGTTGGCAGAGTGAGAGGACGCATGGAGATTGAGCTCTTCACAGCCTGACCCTATCAAAGACAATGCTAAGACTGAGACCTTTCCTGTCTGCTCTTCTCCGCCGATATCTACCTTGGCGAAACCGGCAGCATATTTATAGCCCTTTTTAAGGCATTTTGGACTCAAGCCGGATCCGGGCCTATCACGTGGCCTAAAGCTGCGGTTTCGATTAGCGGCCACTGCCATCTCCTCAGCCAGGCCTAAAGATCTTCCAGCTTATGCCGCCGGTTGTGCTTGATCCCGGACACATGCTATAATAGCCCATAAACGGACCTAAGCAGTCGGTGAGTGGCTTCTGGGGGGGGGGGTCAGCCTTATAGAGTCGCAGCTCTTACCATCTTGACAACATTACATCCTTATGGTCCCTAGTCCCTAGCCCGACTATCTCCCCCTCCCCAACGGAAAGGAGTTTAAAATATCCGGAAAGTTGATAATTGGTAATACCTACCAGGACAGTTGAAGGGGTTCCCCTCCATTCTTCTCTACCTCTGCCATCCCAAACTGGGTACCTGGACTCTGCTGCCCTTGGGATCACACTAACAGGACTTTCTCCGCGGGCCTCCATCAGCTATACCTCTAGTGGGCAGGGGCATCACCCTAATTTTTTTGGACTTCCCTAGGGTCCTCTACACCTGTCACAAAACTCTCCTGAGCAGTTGAATTGACTGAACTATATTAAGGGCAGAGCCCTAATTTTTCTGGATTGCTATCTGCATTCTATCTGATTTCAAGACACAGCACTCTACAACTTGGTCCACAATGGTCTAACCATGATATAATTTCTATCCCTCTTGGGCAGCTTTCCGATCCTTACAAGCAATAGCACATTTTATAATGGTCAAAATTGGTCCTACCAAAAACAGATTCCCCTGGGACAACGAGACTCGGTAACCTTGATAATTACTTAAAGTGGCTGTCCACTACTGGGCAACTGGTGACCTAACCACCAGATAGGTCATCAGTACATGATCTGTGGAGGTCCGGGTGTCGGACCTCCACAGATCATGATCAGCTTCAAGGATCTCAATTACTATCCAGGCCCTTGAGGCCCACATTACTCTCAACCCTAAAGAAGGAAAAGACAATGCTGACTGCGGAAGCTACAGGCCTATCTCCTTATTAAATAGGGAAATAAAGCTCTGGGCTAAATTACTACCTAACATGATCAAACGTCTTTTGAAAACTCTGATTGGTGCTGACGAAGGCTGCGAAATACGCGTCGAGGTGCTCGGTGTCCAGGTGTCCCACCTTATATTCATCATGTCCTCTACAGGTATAGTGTAATCTCCATAACTGTAGCGCCCATGGCCGCGGGCCGTCGGGTTCACTCCCCTCCCGACGCCCGCAGCCATGGATCTGTGAGCGCTGGCCTCCGTCTCCCTCCTAGGAGATTCCAGCGCTCACTTCCGCTCCGTCCGGCCGGGTCCCGTAGGGTGCGCGCGCACGCTCGCGCCCGCTCTTAATGGGCCAGCGCGCGCACATGAAAACAATGTTCATTAACCCACATGATTTCCTGCCCTATAAGAATGCCCCAGCCCTTCTGATCCTTGCCTGAGCGTTGTTAGTCTTTCCCTGTCTGTCTCGCAAATGGTCCCTTAGTGTCTCTCGTTCCAGCTGTTACCCGTGCCCTGTTACCGTTCCTGTATTCCGCATTGTTCCTGTGCCTACCCGTGTTCAAGTGCCATCTGCCACGTCAAGTGCCATCTGCCACGTCAAGTGTCATCTGCCACGTCAAGTGTCATCTGCCACGTCAAGTGCCATCTGCCACGTCAAGTGCCATTTGCCACGTAAAGTGCCATCTGCCACGTCAAGTGCCATCTGCTCATCGGATAATGCCCGCCACGTCTGGCGCCACTTTCCGCACCTGCCTCCATCCGTGCTGAAGCCACAGTCACCGTCCGGACTATTCCAGGTACCTAAGCATTACTGTCTGCTATCTTACTTTCATATAGACTGTGACCTGGTCAGCTGCCTCCCCACTACGGCGGAGCGGCCTAGTGGGTCCACAAACCCAGTGTCCGTGACAATAACTATCTATAGTTAACCTCTTCCTGATTGGTTTTTTGCTCCACATCTTATTACCATTACTTATACCCTTGTGACTGGAGTGACCTGTCAGTTTAGCGACATTTAACAACAGCTTTTAAGTGCCCTGATTTTGCTATTGCATGTATATACATGGTTCCTAATCTACCTCTAGGGTGCATACTATATTGTGTGAGGACTTATTATTGATAATTCATACCTTTGATATTGTATCATATGACGCCTGACTTAATTTAAAGATATTTTATATGTCTATAGTATATACTTGGGAGGGAGATTATTTTGGGATTTTTTGTATTTATGTGTAATAAACTACTAATAAACATATTTTGATAAAACAATATTATATGATATCAAGATTTTTCTTTTTGGTTTAAAGAAATTTGTCCTGAACAGACAGGTTTTCGTGCCGGGAAAGAAAGGCAAACACAATACCACCCATTTAATTCACCTTATTTATCAAGCGAAAAAAACTAACACACCCTTAGTGTTATTAGTACTGATGCGGATGCCTTTGACCTGGTCAGTTGGGACTATATGAGAGCAGTCCTGAAAAAATGTGGTTTCCCATCCAGCTTCATCCAAACCATATTTTCTTTATACTCCTCCCCTAGGGCTAGACTCAAACTGAACGGTACCCAGTCACCCTTCTTAAATATTCTTAATGGCACTAGGTAGGGATGTCCTCTTTGCCCCTCCCATTTTATATTAATCCTAATACAGAAAATTTGCCAATCTGATGGGATTGCTGGTTTAAAGGTTGGTGGTTTTACTCATTACACTGCGACTTATTGTTAATAATCACCAATCCTGGACCTGCCTTCCCCAAGATCCTGCAGATATTTGAGAGTTTTGTATCTAATTTCAAAATTAACTTTAGTAAATCTGAAGTTCTCATTGTCTCCGCATGTCTTTCAGACATAGAACCTCTTAAAGGTAATTCCCCCTTTAGATGGGCAGATAAAGCTATAAAATACCTGGGTATTTCACTTCCTAGTGGCCCCTCCCTATTATATTCCCTTAATTACCCTCCTCTCCAGCAGGAGATCAAATCTCAACTAGATAATATCCACCTTCTTCACTTAGCCTGGATGGGTAGAAAAAAACTACCTCAAAACATATTCATTACCCAAGTTTTTATACATACACCAGACTGTACCCATTTTCCTCCTTCACTCCTTCTTCATTAAATTGAGAAACCTCTTTACCCGCTTTCTTTGGTCAAAAAAACATCCTAGATTGCCATACAGATTGCTGGCCCTTAAGAATTCCTAAGGAGGAATGGGCTTACCAGAACCTAACGATTACCACCTAGCCACACATCTGAGTAGGTGGGTTTCCCTCTGCAGGAAGACTGAAAGCTCCCCTCACATAGAAGTTGAACATTATCTCCTTGGCACTACCCACTCCCCGATGTTATGGGGACTCTTCACTCGTCTACCAATCACAAGGGATATTAATCCACTTTCAAAAGGAACTATACTGGCTTTTCGAAAATATCTCACATCTTTTGATCCCCCTAGACAGTTCTCCCCAAACGCCTCCTTAAATATGATACCAATAATTTTGGCTGCGTGATCCCCGCTGGAGGGACTTTGGGAACTGCTAGAGCAGGTCCCTCTCTCAGAGGTCTTTGACAATCTGAAAACTTTAGACCCAGTTCCTTTTCTCCCCCTGAATTACTCTTTTTACATGTCTGGTTTCCGAAGTTCATGTAAAGAGTTAAAAATAAACATCCCATCCTCCCTGTCCAAGATATACTCAGACATTACTCTCTGCAAGGCCCCCGCGAAACCAAGCTTTATACTAGCCTGGGAAATGGAACTTAAGGTAACCCTAGATTACCATAACCTGACTCAGATTTTCCACAGCTCGCAAGGGCTCACTAGATGTGTACGAGCTCAAGAAAACTGATTAAAAATACTTACCCAGTGGTATGGAACACCAGAATTCTTATTCAAAATAGGCCTCACCTTGGTGGAGCTGTCCTAATATAACACCTTTCTGTCTGGCGATCTCCTCCTTTATTTCAACTATTTGCAACAAAACCGTTGATCTCTGAGCCGCATTAGTACTCTTATGGAAGCCTGATCTCGCTTTTTAGCCCTCTAAAAATTTGCTTAGTGACTTTCATGATCACTGCGGTAAAATCGCTGATCCCTTTAAAATGAAGTTCACAGATCCACCGTCCATTCGAATGTGGGTTGATAAAATGGACCATTTGTGTAGGATGGATGAGCTAGCCACTTAGAAAGTCAGGAAACATGCCATATTTGAGGAGGTTTGGGGACCTTGGAGAGCAGCTATAGGTAATCTAGCTTTAGACTAATGACCTAGGGGTTTCTTTTATCTTCCTATCTCCTATCGCCTGAACTTAAAGAGGCTCTGTCACCACATTATAAGTGCCTTATCTCCTATATAAGGAGATCGGCGCTATAATGTAGGTGACAGTAATGCTTTTTATTTAGAAAAACGATCTATTTTAAACCACTTTATGAGCGATTTTTAGCTTTATGCTAATGAGTTTCTTAATGGCCAAGTGGGCGTGTTTTTACTTTAGACCAAGTGGGCGTTGTACAGAGGAGTGTATGCCGCTGACCAATCAGTGACCAATCAGCGTTATGCACTTCTTTCCATTCATTTACACTGCAATAACATTACATTACTGTAGTGTCCTGATAATGAATATACATCACCACCAGCCAGGACATCATGTGTATTCAGAATCCTGACACGTCTGTAGCGTCTCTATAAGATTTACAGCAAGGCAAACGTAATCTCGTGTAACCTGTCATTTCAAACAAGATTACGTTTGCCTTGCTGGAATCCCACAGAAAAGATTCAGAAGTGGTCAGGATTCTGAATAAACATCACGTCCTGGCTGGTAGTGATGTATATTCATTATCAGGACACTGCAGTAATGTTAGTGTTTGTGGCTGCACATAGCTATATAACTATATCGCTAGTGCAGTGTAAATGAATGGAGAGAAGTGCATGACGCTGATTGGTCACTGATTGGTCAGCGTCATACACTCTTCTGTACAACGCCCACTTGGTCTAAAGTAAAAACACGCACACTTGGGCATTAAGAAACTCATTAGCATAAAGCTAAAACTCGCTCATAAAGTGGTTTAAAATAGATCGTTTTTCTAAATAAAAAGCATTACTGTCACCTACATTACAGCGCCCATCTCCTTATGTAGGAGATAGGGCACTTATAATGTGGTGACAGAGCCTCTTTAATTTTGGCATTAGACCGAATCGTATTTATATCAGGAACAACTTATTTTTCTTTCCTATGTATGAGCACAGCACTTTTCTTATTTCTATAGTTCTTGTACTGTTTTGTTACCTTTTGCGATTTCCACTGCTGAATTTGATATTGCAATTACACTTTGGGTATATATCCGACATGTTGCTGACGAATGGGATCGTGAAAATGTCCCACTGTATATGTTAGGCCTGATTTACACGAGTGTGTGTGTTTTGCACACGCAAAAAATGCAGCGTTTTGCGTGCGCAAAAGGCACTAAACAGCTCCGTGTGTCATCAGAGTATGATACGCGGCTGCGAGATTTTCTCGCAGCCGCCATGATTATGACACTCCAATTGGAGTGGTGCTTTTCTGTTTACATTCAGAGTTTGACAGCTGTTGTGCGAATCACGCAGTTCGCACGGAAGTGCTTCCGTGCGGCATGCGTGGTTTTCATGCACCCATTGACTTCAATGGGTGCGTGATTCGCGAACAGCGCACAAAGATAGGACATGTCGTTAGGTTTTTTCAGCAGACTCACGCTGAGCAAAACTCACGGACTGTCTGCATGCCCCCATAGACTAATATAGGTGCGTACGACACACGTGAAAAGCAGGCGCGTCGCACGCACGTATATCACGCTTGTGTAAACGAGGCCTTGTTCTGTATTAAAAAAATCTTTCTTTAAATAAAGAAATAAAATAAAAAAAACAATGTGTGTTCTGGGCCTGGATTTCTGTGGAATTGCTGGTAGGATAGAGGGACCTATCCTTTCCTTCCCAACTCTAGTACAGGCATCAACACTAGCCCAGTTAGCTCAGGTGAAGCTACTGGGCTCAATACTGAGTCATAAAAGTTTTGCAGTTAGTGCAGGGAGGGCTAAACCAAGGAAGCTACATTGACCTGCTGTGGAAAGTCTGGCCCAATAAACTCTGTACTAACGTCCAACACCCACCGTTCCTGACAATTGGTGTTTTGGATGTGGGCAACAGTTATCCGATATCAGAGATTCTTGCTCGTCTCGGTGTTACACCTGCTGTTCGTGCCCAGAGGTTCCATAATTGGAGTTACAGCATGGATAAGTGAGAAAATGGCTGAAACCAGACTCCTCTACCCGTGCACAGATTGTGGAGAAGGTGGTTGCAGACCGCTATATCTGGACCCTTTCTGCATATTTGTAATGCTGGGTAGGGCATGGAGATCCCAAGATCATAGATTAACTTATTAACCTAGGGGAACCTCGGCTGGACTGTGTTGCGGAACACGTGGTTTGCGCCTTCCGCTTCCGGTGCCATGCCCCGGACGTTGACATGCCGGACTGGATTTCTGTAGGCTGCATTACATTCCATCAATCGCCTCTGAGCCATTACAGGTGAGTTTCTCACCTGTGATTGGTTTAGTGAGGTTCAAATGGCTCACTGTCACCTTCTGACACCACCGCAAGGCGAAGGCTTCCGGGCCGAAACGCGCGTCGGGGTTTATGTCAGACAGTGTGGATCGTAATATGAGTAAGGAGTGCTAATGCAGAGCTAATATGACGTAGGTACCATCACATCTTTTGCTCAAACCTTACCATACTCATTTGTTCATTTATTCTTGTACATATCTGGTTACTTGATAATACTTTGTGAGCAGGCTGTTTTTGGGTCTTGTGTAAATTTCAATTAAACACATTGTAATGATGGGGGTAAGGAAACAGACAAGTGAGCCCTAATCTACCCGCCACTTAGTCCCTGCCTACTTGCAACGACCCGACGGGGTACAACTGGGCGACGGGGTACAACTGGGCGACGGTCCCTACGCTCAATAAGTGCACGACAGACAAACAGACAAGGGTACACAGAAGCAAGGGAAAAGGGGCAGTTGCCCACGGCAACACCATGAGCAACAAGAGTGGTGAACGAGCCGAGTCAAACCAGGAGTGTACGAGGTACCAAACGCAGAGCAGGAGAGTAGTGAACAAGCCGAGTCAAACCAGGAGTGTACGAGGTACCAAACGCAGATCAGGAGAGTAGTCAGTAAGCCAGGGTCAATATGAAGCAGGGTCAAATAGTTCAAGAAGCTGCAGCAGGGCCAGGAAACCAAAAGAGAAGAATCACAAGCAAGGAGGATCAGGAAAGGCAGGTATAAATAGACAGAGGGCGGGAGCTAGCTCCGTCTGGCCAGGCTGTGATAGGCTCTCCCTCTCCTAAGCCTGCCATCCTGAGTGGTGGAAGATGGAGTCAGTCTCACAGACATAGAAGCAGGTGCAGACTGATTACCTATGGGCGTAGATACAGAAGCTGTGCCTGGCAGATCCTTAGCAGTACCCCCCCTTTTATGAGAAACCACCGGACCCTTTCTAGATGGACCTGGTTTATTGGGGAAACGAAGGTGGAACCTCCTGACCAATACCCCAGCGTGAACATCCCAGGCGGGTGCCCAAGTCTTCTCCTCAGGCCCGTATCCTCTCCAATGGACCAGGTACTGGAGGGAGCCTTGGACCATCTTGCTGTCCACAATCTTGGCCACCTCGAATTCTACCCCCTCAGGGGTGAGAACGGGGACAGGAGGTTTCCTCGAGGGAGCCAAGGACGGGGAGCAGCGTTTAAGGAGGGAGGCATGAAACACGTCGTGTACTCGAAAAGATGGGGGCAACTCCAGTCGGAAGGAGACAGGATTGAGGACTTCAATGACCTTGCACGGCCCTATAAACCGGGGAGAAAACTTCTTGGACGGGACTTTAAGGCGCAAGTTCTTAGACGATAGCCACACCAGATCCCCGACCATAAACAAGGGGTTAGCAGAACGTCTTCTATCTGCCTGAGTTTTTTGTATTCTCTGGGACGCCTCTAGGTTCTTCTGAACCTGGGCCCAGACTGTGCACAGTTCCCGATGAACGACCTCTACCTCGGGATTGTTGGAACTACCAGGTGAAACGGAGGAGAACCGTGGATTAAACTCAAAATTAAAGAAAAAGGGGGAGACCCCTTACGAGTTACTGACCCGGTTATTAAGGGAAAATTCGGCGAGGGGAATGAATGAGACCCAATCATATTGACAGTCAGAGATAAAACACCTTAAATATTGTTCTAGAGACTGATTCGTCCTCTCAGTTTGGCCATTAGTTTCAGGATGGAAGGCAGAGGAGAAGGACAGATCAATCTTCAACTTTGTAAAGAAGGCTCTCCAAAACAAAGAAACAAATTGTACCCCTCTGTCAGAAACAATATTGACAGGGACCCCATGGAGACGCAGGATGTGTTTGACAAACAAGGTAGCTAACGTCTTAGCATTGGGTAGTTTTTTGAGGGGCACAAAGTGGCACATCTTACTGAAGCGGTCTACTACAACCCACACCACCGACTTGCCTTGAGATGGAGGCAAATCGGTGATAAAATCCATGGAGATATGGGTCCAAGGTCTCTGGGGAATGGGCAAAGAACGTAGTAAGCCCGCTTTTCGGGACCTGGGAGTCTTGAACCTAGCACAAACCTCACAAGTGGCGACGTAGGCCTTAACGTCTTTAGGCAACACAGGCCACCAATAGTTTCTGGCAATGAGGTGCTTGGTACCCAGGATGCCTGGATGACCAGATAGTGCAGAGTCATGATTTTCCCTAAGTACCCTTAGCCGGAATTGCAGGGGAACAAACAGCTTGTTCTCAGGAAGGTTCCCGGGAGCTGAACCTTGATCAGCAGCAATTTCAGAGACTAAATCAGAATCAATAGAGGAAATGATTATACCTGGAGGCAAAATACAAGCAGGATCTTCCTCCGAAGGAGGGCTGGTGATGAAGCTACGCGACAGCCTTAATATTTTTAGACTCAGCCCTATAGGTAACCAAAAAATTGAATCTGGTAAAAAATAACGCCCAACAAGCTTGTCTCGGGTTTAGCCTCCAGGCAGATTCTAGGAAAACCAGATTCTTGTGGTCGGTAAGGACCGTTACCTGGTGCCTAGCCCCCTCCAGGAAGTGGCGCCACTCTTCAAATGCCCATTTAATGGCTAAGAGTTCGCGGTTGCCAATATCATAGTTACTCTCAGTGGGCGAAAACTTCCTGGAGAAGTAGGCACAGGGACGGAGATGGGTGAGGGACCTGGTACCCTGAGACAACACAGCCCCCACTCCCACCTCGGACGCGTCAACCTCCACGATAAATGGCTCCATTTGGTTGGGCTGAACCAACACCGGGGCTGAGATAAAGCACTTCTTTAGGACCTCAAAAGCCTGGACAGCCTCAGGAGGCCAGCGGAGGAGATCAGCACCCTTGCGAGTGAGATCCGTAAGAGGCTTAGCGATGACCGAGAAGTTAGCAATAAATCTCCTGTAATAATTAGCGAACCCCAAGAAGCACTGTAACGCCTTCAGGGAGGCAGGTTGGACCCATTCTGCCACAGCCTGGACCTTGGCGGGGTCCATGCGGAATTCATGAGGAGTGAGGATTTGACCCAAAAATGGTATCTCCTGCACTCCAAACAGACATTTTTCGGTCTTCTCAAACAGTTTGTTTTCCCAAAGGACCTGGAGCACTTTCCTGACATGCTCAATGTTGGAGGACCAGTCCTTGGAAAACACAAGTATGTCATCAAGGTACACTACAAGAAATACCCCCAGGTAATCTCTTAAAATCTCATTTATGAAATTCTGGAAGACTGCGGGAGCATTACACAACCCAAAGGGCATGACGAGGTATTCTAAATTACCTTCGGGCGTGTTAAACGCAGTCTTCCACTCATCCCCCTCTTTGATGCGGATAAGGTTATACGCCCCCCCGTAGATCAAACTTCGAGAACCATTGGGCCCCATGAACCTGATTAAAGAGATCAGGAATCAAAGGAAGGGGATACTGGTTCCTTACAGTGACCTTATTCAAGTTACGGTAGTCAATGCATGGCCTAAGACCACAATCCTTCTTCCCTACGAAGAAGAAGCCAGCACCTACCGGAGAAGTATAGGGGCGAATGTAACCCTTGGCCAGGCATTCCTGTATATACTCTCTCATGGCTTCACGTTCGGGACAAGAGAGATTAAATATCCTACCCTTAGGGAGCTTAGCTCCTGGTACCAAATCGATAGCGCAATCGTATTCTCTATGAGGAGGTAACACTTCGGAGGCCTCCTTAGAGAAAACATCAGCGCAGTCCTGAACAAACTCAGGTAGCGTGTTCACCTCCTCAGGGGGAGAAATAGAATTAACAGAAAAACATGACGTCAAGCATTCATTACCCCATTTGGTAAGATCCCCAGTATTCCAGTCAAACGTGGGATTATGCAACTGCAACCAAGGAAGGCCTAAAACCAAATCGGACGATAATCCCTGCATGAACAGTACAGAGCACTGCTCCAAATGCATGGAGCCAACAAGGAGTTAAAAAACAGGGGTATGCTGTGTAAAATAACCATTAGCAAGAGGAGTGGAGTCGATACCCACTACCGGGACAGGTTTAGGCAAATCAATCAAAGGCCTAGCTAGAGACATAGCAAATTCCACAGACATGATATTAGCAGACGACCCTGAATCCACGAAGGCACTGCCGGTAGCAGACCTACCACCAAAAGAGACCTGAAAGGGAAGCAAGATTTTATTACGTTTCATATTTACGGGAAATACCTGTGCGCCCAAGTGACCTCCCCGATGATCACTTAGGCGCGGAAGTTTTCCGGCTGCTTATTCTTACGCCTAGGACAGGTGTTCACTTGATGCTTGTCATCCCCACAATAGAAGCAGAGACCATTCTTCCTGCGGAACTCTCTACGTTGTTGGAGGGACACGGAGGCCCCGAGTTGCATAGGTACCTCCGAGTCTTCCGTGGAAGAACGAAGCAATGGAACCTCGGGAGGCATCATGGGGGAGTCAGAGGAGAAAACACCAAAACGTTCACGTTGTCGTTCCCTGAGACATCGGTCAAGTCGTACCGCTAAAGCCATAACCTGGTCTAGGGAGTCAGAAGAGGGATAGCTAACTAGCAGGTCTTTCAGGGCGTTCGACAGACCCAACCTAAACTGGCACCTTAAGGCAGGGTCATTCCACCGAGAAGCTACGCACCACTTCCTAAAGTCAGACCAATACTCCTCAACAGGTCTCTTACCCTGACATAAGGTCACCAGCTGACTCTCGGCAAAGGCAGTCCTGTCAGTCTCGTCATAAATGAGTCCGAGAGCAGAAAAGAAAAGATCAACGGAGGAAAGTTCAGGGGCGTCAGGAGCCAAGGAGAAGGCCCATTCTTGGGGCCCTTCCTGGAGCCGGGACATAATTATACCCACCCGCTGGCTCACAGAACCTGAGGAGTGGGGCTTTAAGCGAAAATAGAGCTTACAACTCTCCCGAAAGGAGAGAAAAGTCTTCCGGTCCCCTGAGAACCGGTCAGGCAACTTGAGGTGGGGTTCAAGAGGTGAGGTGAGGGGCACTACCATGGTAGCATCAGGCTGGTTGACCCTCTGAGCCAGGGCCTGGACCTGTAGGGAGAGACCCTGCATTTGCTGAGCCAGGGTCTCAAGGGGGTCCATAGTAGTGTGAGGGACCAGGGTAGACTAGGGCTTGTGATTATGTAATGATGGGGGTAAGGAAACAGACAAGTGAGCCCTAATCTACCCGCCACTCAGTCCCTGCCTACTTGCAACGACCCACCCTAGGCGACGGGGTACAACTAGGCGACGGTCCCTATGCTCAATAAGTGCACGACAGACAAACCGACAAGGGTACACAGAAGCAAGGGAAGAGGGGCAGTTGCCCACGGCAACACCGTGAGCAACAAGAGTGGTGAACGAGCCGAGTCAAACCAGGAGTGTACGAGGTACCAAACGCAGAGCAGGAGAGTAGTGAACAAGCCGAGTCAAACCAGGAGTGTACGAGGTACCAAACGCAGAGCAGGAGAGTAGTCAGTAAGCCAGGGTCAATATGAAGCAGGGTCAAATAGTTCAAGAAGCTGCAGCAGGGCCAGGAAACCAAAAGAGAAGAATCACAAGCAAGGAGGAACAGGAAAGGCAGGTATAAATAGACAGAGGGCGGGAGCTAGCTCCGTCTGGCCAGGCTGTGATAGGCTCTCCCACTCCTAAGCCTGCCATCCTGAGTGGTGGAAGATGGAGTCAGTCTCACAGACATAGAAGCAGGTGCAGACTGATTACCTATGGGTGTAGATACAGAAACTGTGCCTGGCAGATCCTTAACACACATATAGATGTAAAGTGTCATGTATCACAGTCCTGCTCTTCTATAATCTATTTAGTACCATCTATATACATGCTGTGCTTTATACTTGCACATATCACTGTCTGGTGTTCATCCACATTGTGGCGATCATCTTCTAAATTTTAATGTGTCTTGTGTAATTTTTAGTATATTTGTTCTAATAAATTTATATATATTTTTTAATTGATTTTCGGTGTGTCAGACTCCTATTTCTAGGTTTTTGTTTCATTCAGCGTGCGTTCCACCGTTTACTACCATACTTACTATGGGTTTATATGCATATTCCCCTCCAGATCCTATACACCAATAGGGACGTGAATGTATTATACATATCTTTGGGGATTATAATTAAATAAAACTCATTTTCTTGGGGTTCTCCATATAGGTACTGTACTGGCATCAACCATAGCCTAGTTAGCTCAGGTAAAGCTACCGGGCTCATTAAAAGTCATAAAAGTTTTGCAGTTAGTGCAGGGAGGGCTAAAGCCAAGGAAGCCACATGGACCTGCTGTGGAAAGTCTGGCCCAATAAACTCTGTACTAATCAGATTTGTGCATAGGTGAGAAAACCTGCATTTGTGTATAATTAGTGCCCAGATGGACAGGAGCTTATTTTGTTTATTGGATGAAAGTCTTGTATGCTAGAAAAAAACTATTTTGTTGGATTTTAAAAATAAAGCTTAGTTTGGAATATATCCTTGGATTGTTGTCACTGCCAGCCACACGTCCAACACCCACCGTTTCTGACAATTGGTGTTTTGGATGTGGGCAACAGCTGCCAGGAGCTACGGCATAACAACTACAGGGTGGGCCATTTATATGGATACACCTAAATAAAATGGGAATGGTTGGTGATATTAACTTTCTGTTTGCGGCACATTAGTATATGGGAGGGGGGAAACTTTTCAAGCTGGTTGTTGACCATGGCGGCCATTCTGAAGTTGGCCATTTTGTATCCAACTTTAGTTTTTTCAATGGGAAGAGGGTCATGTGACACATCAAATTTATCGAGAATTTCACAAGAAAAACAATGGTGTGCTTGGTTTTAACGTTACTTTATTCCTTCATGAGTTATTTACAAGCTTCTCTTTGTTTACAGCCATTGACATGTCGCAGAGGTTAACACGTGAGGAGCGGATAGAAATTGTGTTGATGTCTGGTGAACGTAGTACCCGGGTCATTGCAGCAGATTTCAATGCAAGACACCCTACGAGACCACCCATCTCCCATGCTACAGTTTGCAAACTGATTGCCAAGTTTCGTGAAACTGGTTCAGTGTTGGATTTGCCCAAATGTGGACGCATGAAAACTGTCACTAATGAAGAAACATCAGTGGCTGTCCTGGCTTCATTCAGCAAGAGCCCACAGCGTAGCACTCGCCGCATATCACTGGAGAGTGGCATCAGTCTAACATCCCTTCGGCAGATATTAGCTACTCACAAATGGCACCCTTACAATCTCCAGCTGCTGCAGCATCTCAACGAGGATGACCCAGATCGGCGCACTGAATTTGCAGAATGGGCAAAACAAAAATTGGAACAGGACCCTCAGTTTACACAGAACATTTTGTTCAGTGATGAGGCAAACTTTTATGTGAATGGTGAAGTTAACAAACAAAACCACCGCTATTGGTCTGACACTAACCCACATTGGATAGATCCCTCCAAGACTGTTGGAACACAAAAATTGATGGTATGGTGTGGTATATGGGGTACAAAGATAGTGGGGCCATTCTTCATCAATGGAAACCTCAAGGCCACGGGATATCTGAAATTGCTACATGCTGATGTGTTTCCCCCTTTATGCACTGAAACTGGCACGTTCCCTGAGTTTTTCCAGCAAGATGGTGCACCACCACATTATGGGTGTCAGGTCCGAGCATTCCTTGATGAACAGTTTCCTGGAAAGTGGATTGGTCGTTGTGGGCCAGTTGAATGGCCCCCTAGGTCTCCCGATCTGACCACCTTAGACTTTTATCTTTGGGGTCATCTGAAGGCAATTGTCTATGCTGTGAAGATATGAGATGTGCAGCAACTGAAACTACGGATACTGGAAGCCTGTGCTAGCATTTCTTCTGCGGTGTTGCTATCAGTGTGTGAAGAGTGGGAGAAGAGGGTTGCATTGACAATCCAACACAATGGGCAGCACTTTGAACACATTTTATAAGTGGTCAGAAACTTGTAAATAACTCATGAAAGAATAAAGTAACGTTAAAACCAAGCACACCATTGTGTTTCTTGTGAAATTCTCGATAAGTTTGATGTGTCACATGACCCTCTTCCCATTGAAAAAACTAAAGTTGGATACAAAATGGCTGACTTCAAAATGGCCGCCATGGTCAACACCCAGCTTGAAAAGTTTCCCCCCTCCCATATACTAATGTGCCACAAACAGGAAGTTAATATAACCAACCATTCCCATTTTATTTAGGTGTATCCATATAAATGGCCCACCCTGCAGTTTGCTTTGAGGACTTAAAAGTGGTGTACGTGCTGGGTAAAGTTAACTGCTGCACCATCAAGGGCAGACAAGCACCATGGAGGAGCTAAGTCTGCAACTGGTACACTACAAAGTGCATGATCAACAAGCCTACGTATACCAGCAACGATCATTTGAGTAGTAGCACCAGGCAAAGGCAGAGGCTAATGCTTGAAAAGAGGAAACCAGCCACTTGCAGATGGAGCAAATTTCTGCACTTAAAGAGACTCGAATGATCCATCCAGAAAGAAGGTAAGTTCCTCTGAGACTGTAAACGTAAGGAAGGGTGTGCAACGTGCCTTGCAAAAAATGAAACCAGATGATGACATAGTGTCATCACAGTGTTTGAAAGAGTTGCATAATGAGAGAGACTCCTGGCTGCTGAATAGGTAGAAATTATTGTACCTTACCTGACCACTGAACCTCAAAAGCCCATTATGACCTCAGCGAGCTGGGTGTCAAGAACTATGCACAGTTGATATCCGAGATTCTTGCTCGTCTCGGTGTTACACCTGCTGTTCGTGCCCAGAGGTTCCATAATTGGAGTTACAGCATGGATAAGTGAGAAAATGGCTGAAACCAGACTCCTCTACCCATGCACAGATTGTGTAGAAGGTGGTTGCAGACCGCTATATCTGCACCCTTTCTGCTTATTTGTAACGCTGGGTAGGGCATGGAGATCCCAAGATCATAGATTAACTTATTAACCTAGGGGAAAGGTTCCTAGCTACAGTGGACTACCTCTGTGTTGTCCCTGCAGCACAATCACCTTCCAGGAGTGCTAGACCTTTGACACCTTCTGGTAAGAAAATTAAATTTATTGGGGGAGAGTGGAAGAGTGGCGATTGAGGAAAGAGGGCAAAAGACTGGTGTTATCCCTACTCAAATGAAATGCCCTTCGAAAGGACTCCCCACCAAGGAAAACAGGGCTGATGCGGTGCTGGAGATGCCAGGAAGTGGGACAAATTGCTGCCTATTCCCCTCTTCCCTCAAAACCCACGGAGTGTGATGCGGGTCAACATCAGTGGCAGTTTGCGGAACCAGTTTGTGTTGCATTACCAGGACTAGAGTCTGTCCTACCAAGGCCTTGCTGGATTCAGGTAGCCTTGTGACCTTGGTTCTTACTAGCTTGGTAGCCGGAAACTATGTACCTGCCAAATGTGTAAGTGTGATATGTATCCATTGAAACACCAGGGTCTATACTGTAGGACTTGTCAAAATAGAGACTATGACAGGAACTTTGAAGTGGGAGTTGTTACAATGTATGGTGTAAGAATGGGGCGATAGCTACCCTCTTTGGGAATTGTGGGGGAAAGATAAATTCCCTGACGGGGAATGCACATTCCCCTGTAAATGGTAAAAGGTTGATTTGTTTGACAGAAATGCACGATGACGATGACAATTTTCCATTGTATGTCTTAGCTGGAAAGGAAGAGGCTTCTCTTTCTGATCAAAACATACCTAATATAGAGAAGTCCCAAGATAATTTTGGAACCACTCAATTGAAAGACCCCCTTCTCGTAAATGCTTGGGAATGTATTACGGTCATTAATTGTATTCAACAGAAACCAGATGCTGACAAATAATTTCCACATTTTGCCATGAATAATGATCTCTTGTATAAAGTTACTACCGTTAAGAATGAAAGTGTAGAACAGCTTCTGATACCTAAGCCATACAGACATAAAGTATTTGAGATGGCTCATAATCATGTACTTAGGGGACATTTGGGGACTAACAAAACACAGGAGAGAATTCTCCAAAGTTTTTTTCTAGCCAAAGGAAGTCTAAAACTTTATTTTACAAAAGGCTATGAGACCTGCGCCAGTCATTATAGAAGTTTCCAAGGAGAAAAAGATGCAGGCCTCTCCAAGTCCTATGGAAACATCTGGGGCCTATACTATGGAGAAAAAGAGCCAGGCTTTTTCAGATGCACTACTTTGGATAAGGGATGTGAATGAAGAGAACTCTGACAACCCAATGCTCTGCAGTGAAGGATATCTACTGCTATCTGATGAAACTCGAGGCAGATAAGGCTTTTCAAAGCCTAAAGTCTGCTCTATATTAACAACCAGTGTTCACTATCCCTGATTTTAGGAAAAAGTTTCTTGTCCAGATGGATGCTTCTGATGCAGGTTGTACTGTCACAAGTGGCGAATGGGGAGGAACAGTCATGTACTTGAGCAGGAAGTTGACTCCAACTAAAAAAAAATTATGCAATTGTTGAACTTGAATGGTTGACAGTCTAGTGGGCACTTCAATCACTGAAATATTACATCTTTACTGGAAAGTTTAGACTACTGCCAGACCATGTCCCCCGGGCATGGTTGAAGCAAAGGGAGACTAGGGGGTTCCTATGGCAATAAATTAGTAATATTGTTCTGGAACAAATAACGCGTAAACTACAGACTAATACAGACACGCTCTAGAGCGCATGCTTGATGACCGAAAGTGCCCAGACCTACAGTCTTGAGAAGAAGGGTGGATATGTAAGCCTGCGGCCAGAAAAATACTGGAGAGAATGTATATCTAACTCCGTTTGTTGAGATCTTTTGTTGAGATCTCAAGGAACAGAAAAACACAAGATACAAATAGCGCTGCTGAACACCCGGGCGTTCAGCAGCACTATTTGAACCCTGCGCTTTTCTGTTCCTTTAAGTACATACCTCGACTACTGTGAGTTCACAGACCTGTCCTTCAAAGAAATCAGCAGACCACTCCTACGTATATGATCATTATACTTTTCACAGAGTTGTGCCTGTTCAACACATCTCCACAATGTGAGCATATGACTTTTATTATGTGCCTTTTCCAAATTATCTGAAGGTTCTACACCATGGAGCGAACATTTTTATCTTCCTAATTTTACAGTTTGTTGAGATGGGTGAGATAAAACTAGGGTAGCTGGATTTCCTCAATAAGCTGTAATGATGGGGGTAAGGAAACAGACAAGTGAGCCCTAATCTACCCGCCACTCAGTCCCTGCCTACTTGCAACGACCCGCCCTAGGCGACAGGGTACAACTGGGCGACGGTCCCTACGCTCAATAAGTGCCCGACAGACAAACAGATAAGGGTACACAGAAGCAAGGGAAAAGGGGCAGTTGCCCACGGCAACACCGAGAGCAACAAGAGTGGTGAACGAGCCGAGTCAAACCAGGAGTGTACGAGGTACCAAACACAGAGCAGGAGAGTAGTCAGTAAGCCAGGGTCAATATGAAGCAGGGTCAAATGGTACAAGAAGCTGCAGAAGGGCCAGGAAACAAAACTAGAAGAATCACAAGCAAGGAGGAACAGGAAAGGCAGGTATAAATAGACAGAGGGCGGGAGCTAGCTCCGACTGGCCAGGCTGTGATAGGCTCTCCCACTCCTAAGCCTGCCATCCTGAGTGGTGGAAGATGGAGTCAGTCTCACAGACAGAGAAGCAGGTGCAGACTGATTACCTATGGGCGTGGATACAGAAGCTGTACCTGGCAGATCCTTAACATAAGCAGTTTGTTGAGACTTTTGCTAACTGTGTATTCTAGACCTGGATTTCTCTGGAATGGCAAGTAGAATGAGTGGAGGGACCTGTCATTCCCTACCCCACTCCAGTTTGGGCATCACCCCTAGCTGAGTAAGTTTAGGTGAAGCTACTGGGCTCATTACTATTACTAGTCATAAAAACTCTGCAGTTAGTGCAGGGAGGGTCAGAGCAAAGAAAGCGAAATGGACCTGCTTGGGAAAGTCTTACCCAATAAACACTGTAATAGCCACATTTGTTCAAAGGTGAGAAAACCTGCATTTGTGTATAGTTAGCGACAGGCAGGAATTTATTTTGATTATGGAATGCAATTTTTTTTATGCTGCAAAGCACCAATTTTGTTAGACTAAACATAAAGCTAAATTTGGACTTATCCTTACATGTTGTCACGGCCAACCACGTGCCCCCACACACACCTATTCCGACTATATAATTATATATATATAATACCATAAATAATACAGCGCTGAAAAGCCATATCAAGCGCATTCTTGAAATCATCCAATGCTACAGCTGGCTATTTTATAAATGCCTCAATTAAAATAATAAAGCCACATCTATTTTTATTCATTTACTAAGAATTATTCACAGGCACAGTGGAAACATCTGCAGTATAGAGTAATCATGGCTTATGTCCAGTCCCCAGTACCCAATGTTATCAAGAAATAGTTGCAACCAGTTTTTTTTTATGTTCAAAGTCTTTTCCGTTTCAGCATTAACTCAATGTACAAAGGATCTACTGTATATTTTCAATGGAAGTTAGTAGCTCCAAATACATTTGGGAAATCAGACAGAATATAATTTGTCCTACATCTTCCGTTGCGGCTTTTGTTGGCTGACAGTAAATTGAAGGCATATACGGTAAAACACAAAGGACAACAGCATTCAGAAATGAAGTTAGAGAACAGCAGGGCATTCCATTTTGATAGCATGCAAGAGTAAAGGACATGACACTAGTGATGCCCAGCATTACAAAGGTCACTTGCTCTTTTAGATTTTTATGAATTTTGGAGGGAAATCATTTTGTACAAGAGTTATATAGAGGTAAAGATCAAGTATAAGGCAAAGATTTTATTATGGTCGTCAGCCTACATTCTATAGTACTATACAACATTGCTTTACTATACAATATCATTTTTAGATAAGACCAAAAAGAGAAAATAAATGCTGAGAGACAAGGAAGTATTGAAAGTTTACAAAAATACTTTATTAGACACAAAATACACTATATAATTATAAAATAATCCATAAACCAACAAATAAAAAACACGGATACTCGGCTGAAAATTTAGTGAGATGTATATGAAATGGTACATGCGGATTTCCCATATAAATGTTTTACCAAGACATATGTGCTATCATAATGAATAGACCAGATATATATGTATAGTTGCAGATGCATGTAGATCAACTAGCTCCATAAGCCAGGATCGCAGCCCACAAATAGTTAAGTAATGTTGATATAACAATCTTAGTCTACTGACCTCAACATTAAATATATCATGGTACCATCAAAGTAAGTTTAGGCATGTAAGAACAAGAGTAGGAACACATCAAAAAGGACAAACACACGTACCCATAATGAACAAGAAAAATGAGAGCAGCCGGACAATATCATTTTTAGTTGGGACAATTTCTTAAAGTGGCTGCTTCTTTTTAAAATAATTATGTTTTCCACATAACATACTTGACACTTAAGTACTGCATAATAATGATTTAGTAATTTGCAATGAATGCCTAATATTATTTATTTGTTTAAGCTATTGCTTAAGACCCTTTTACACAAGCCAATGCTTGGGTGTATGGGGGATCGGGTGTAAGAATGAACATTCCCGATGCCTTCTCTGTAAACAGGGCAAAGATTAGCCAAGGAACGAGCAAACGCCCGTTCATTGGCTGATCGCAGCTTTTATGCAGCCCTAAAACTTGTCGCTTGTTGGCAGCACATCTTCCTGTGTAAATAGGGGGATGTGCAGCCAACATGATGCAAATGCATGGGGGAGAACGATCGTAGTTCATGATAGCATCAGGCTAAATCTTCTGTAAGAGGACATTCTGCCATGAGATCTTCACGGTTATGATTGTGTTCTTAAAAGAGAAATTCACATTACAGGATGCAGAAAGACTTTTTAAAACGATGTTTGATTTTTCTCCTGATCTCCTAACTGTAGCAGTAAATTTGGTTTATATTATTGGTAGCTATAGGTGGCTATAAGACCTTTTTCAGATTGCCATATTATGACCACATGTTAATGTCTTTATTACATCCACAACACCCAGACCCACTGTAGTTCTACTAAATCAAACATAGATCACCTTATTCTGAATGGACATGTTATATAGCTAATCCAAGTCCGTATAGTCCAATGACTGGACAGTTGTTTTGCAGCAAATAAAAAAAAATTATTGTAATCAATGGATAGAGAGCATTGGGGGTGAGGCCATACATTGCTACCATAGTGCGTTCGTTCTGCAGTATATATATGTATATATATATATATATATATATATATATATACACATGTATATATATATATATATATATATAACACAAAACATGCACAATGGAAAAAAGAAGGGTTTCTAAATGCGTAAAAAGGACATCCAGTTGCAACATATGGCCTCACCCTAATCGATAACCGACATAGAACTATAGTAGAGTCAGACAAATCTTTTTTCAGAGTAAAAAAAATAACAAAAATTATTACATAAATGTGGTACTCAAAAAATGGTGTTAAAGTATGCAAAATCCCTTTCTATGGTTGTAGGTAGAGATGAGCGAACCGGGACAACCGAACCCGGTTTCGGTCCGAACTTCCGGTAAAGTTCGGTTCGCAGCGAATCCGAACTTCACCGGGTTCGGCCGAACCCGTTTTGACCGAACCCGGTCAAAAACATTATACAAATCGGCAGCCACTTATCTCTATCAATCACTGATAGAGAAAAGAGGCTGCTGATTAAAAATAAAATAAAAAGCATTTCATACGTACCCGGTCGTTGTCTTGTTAACGAGTCCCTCTTCTTCCTCCAGTCCGACCTTTTCTGACGCGGCAGCCTGTGATTGGCTGCAGAGGCCTCTGCAGCCTGTGATTGGCTGCAGAGGCCGCGGCAGCCTGTGATTGGCTGCAGCGCTCACAAGGCTGCATCGTCATCAAGGAATGTCGGGCCGGATGTCGAGAGGGACGCGTCACCAAGGCAACGGCCAGGAGACCGGACTGGAGGAAGTAGAAAGTTCTCGGTAAGTATGAACGTCTTTTTTTTTACAGGTACTGTGATCGGTAGTCACTGTCCAGGGTACTGAAACAGTTACTGCCGATCAGTTAACTCTTTCAGCACCCTGAACAGTGACTATTTAGTGTATGTGCACACACACTAATTACGTCCGTAAATGACGGACGTATTTCGGCCGCAAGTACCGGACCGAACACAGTGCAGGGAGCCGGGCTCCTAGCATCATACTTATGTACGATGCTAGGAGTCCCTGCCTCTCTGCAGGACAACTGTCCCGTACTGTAATCATGTTTTCAGTACGGGACAGTAGTTCCACGGAGAGGCAGGGACTCCTAGCATCGTACATAAATATGATGCTAGGAGCCCGGCTCCCTGCAGGGTGTTCGGTCCGGTACTTGCGGCCGAAATACGTCCGTCAATTACGGACGTAATTAGTGTGTGTGCACATACCCTTACTGACGTCACCTAGCAACGCTGCCGTAATGATGGGTGCACACATGTAGCCACCCGTCATTACGGGGCCTCATGCACACGAGTCGACCATAAAAACACCCGTTATCACGGGTCGTAATTACGACCCGAAATAGCGGGCCCATAGACTTCTGTTAGCCACGGGTACCTTCCCGTTTTCTCACGGGAAGGTGCCCGTGCCGTTAAAAAGATAGAACATGTTCTATTTTTTTATTTTACGGGCCGTGCTCGTAATTACGACTCGTAACTACGAGCACGGCCGGCCGGCCACGGGCAGCCGGCCGCTTTTGCGAACCGTGCTGTCATTATAATTATAGCAGCACGGCCCGTAAAATAGAAAAATAGAACATGTTCTATTTTTTTAACGGCACGGGCACCTTCCCGTGAGAATACGGAAAGGTACCCGTGGGTAACAGAAGTCTATGAGCCCGTTATTGCGGGTCGTAATTACGACCCGCAATAACGGGTGTTTTTACGGTCGTGTGCATGATGGGAGCACGGCTCGGAAAAACGAACGGCTGCCCGTGCTCATCTCCTGAAATACTCTGTGCTGCCTTAAACTCTGTGGACAGGTCAGGATCCTGTTTCTTTTAAATGCTGCTAGGGAACCCGCTCGATCCACTATATAAGGCTACGCTACAGTGCAGCATTTAAAAGAAACAGGATCCTGACCTGTCCACAGAGTTTAAGGCAGCACAGAGTATTTCAGGAGATGAGCGTGCAGATTCAGTGCTGTTGTGAACTCTGCTCTTACCATTACGTAGCTCTCAGTCTGTTATCTCTCCTCCACTCCTGTCCTCAAGAACACCTTCACATGATTGCCAAGTCACCACGTAATGGTAAGAGCAGAGTTCACAGCAGCACAGAGTATTTCAGGAGATGAGCGTGCGGATCTTGTGCGTGGTGGTGACTTGCCAATCATGTGAACGTGTTATAGAGGACAGGAGTGGAGGAGATGTAACAGACTGAGCTACGTAATGGTAAGAACAGAGTTCACAGCAGCACAGAGTATTTCAGGAGAGGAGCGTGCAGATTCAGTGCTGCTGTGAACTCTGCTCTTACCATTACGTAGCTCAGTCTGTTACCTCTCCTCCACTCCTGTCCTCAATAACACCTTCACATGATTGGCAAGTCACCACCCCGCACAAGATCCGCACGCTCATCTCCTGAAATACTCTGTGCTGCTGTGAACTCTGCTCTTACCATTACGTGGTGACTTGCCAATCATGTGAAGGTGTTCTGGAGGACAGGAGTGGAGGAGAGGTAACAGACTGAGAGCTACGTAATGGTAAGAGCAGAGTTCGCAGCAGCACTGAATCTGCACGCTCATCTCCTGAAATACTCTGTGCTGCCTTAAACTCTATGGACAGGTCAGGATCCTGTTTCTTTTAAATGCTGCACTGTAGCGCAGCCTTATATAGTGGATCGAGCGGGTTCCCCAGCAGCATTTAAAAGAAACCGTGTTTGTGTATGTGTGTTTGTGTATATATGTGTGTTTGGGTATGTGACTTTGTCTGTTTTTGTTTTTATATGTGTGTGTGTATATATGGGTGTGTTTGTGTATATGTGTTTTGTGTATATGTTTGTGTATATATGGGTGTATTTGTGTATATGTTTGTGTGTAGATGTTTGTGTGTGTTTTTGTATATGTGTATATGTGTGTATATGGGTGTGTGTTTGTGTGTATATATGGGTGTGTTTGTGTATATGTGTTTGTGTATATGTGTGTTTGGGTATGTGTGTTTTTGTTTGTATATGTGTTTGTGTATATGTGTTCGTGTATGTGTGTATAACTGTGTGTGTGTGTGTGTGTGTTTGGATATGTGTGAGTTCGTGTATATGTGTTTGTCTGTTTATGTGTGTGTGTATATCTTGTTGTGTTTGTGTATATATGTGTGTCTGTGTATGGTTGTTTGTGTGTGTGTGCGTGTATATATGTGTGTGTAGGAGAGTAGAAGTATTGGTATTGTTCACATTGATAACTGTTTTTTTATGTTGTTGCAGATTTTGATGTACCGATTGGACTACATCTACGATTCGTTGGACTACTGCGTAGATCTGCGTTTTTTCAAATTTTAATAAAATGGTTAACGAGGGTTTTGTTGGGGATTTCTTATTTCAATAAAAAAGAATTGTCTTTGTGTTTTTTTTTCAAACTTTATTAGTGCCTAGATAATGGCAGTTGGCTGATTGACAGCGTCCATTATTAAGGCGGTACTTAGTGTTAGCCGGTGCAGAGGCTAGCACTAACCACCCATTATTACCCCGGTACCCACCACCACCAGGGGTGCCGGGAAGAGCTTGGTACGATCCAGTACCCGACCATCTGTTGTGATGGTCGGGTACTGGGGCGGCCGTAGGCTGGTATTATGAGGCTGGGAAGGGCCAAAATCAGTGGACCTTCCCACCCTTGTAATGCTAGGCTGCTGCTGCTGTGTTGTATCGGGCTGGTTATAAAAATGGGGGGGACCCCCACGTCGTTTTTTTTTTGGAATTTAACAAATTTAGCAATAGACGGGTCCCCCACATTTTTAATAACCAGCCATATACAAGGCCGCAGCAGTCTGGCATTACATTGGTGGGAAGGGCCACTGGTTTTGTCCATTCCCAGGCTAATAACACTGTGTTGTATGTGGCTGGTTATGATAAATTGGGTGGAACCCCATGTCTTTTTAAAAAAAAAAAATGTAAATAAATAAATAATTTAAAAAAATGACGTGGGGTCCCCCCCACTTTTATAACCAGCCAGATACAACACAGCAGCAGCAGCCTAGCATTACAAGGGTGGGAAGGTCCACTGTTTTTGGCCCTTCCCAGCCTCATAATACCAGCCTGCGGCCGCCCCAGAGCCCGACCATCACAACAGATGGTCGGGTACTGGATCGTACCTGGCTCTTCCCGGCACCCCTGGTGGTTTTGGGTACCGGGGTAATAATGGTGGTTAGTGTTAGCCTCTGCACCGGCTAACACTAAGCCTCGCATTAGTAATGGATGTTGTCACTCAGACAGCGGCCATTACTAAAGTGGTAATAATAAAATTTGAAAAGAAAAAGACAAAGATATAGATAAAATATTTTATTGAAATAAAGCACCCCCAACACAACCCTCATTAACCATTTTATTGTAGAAAAAAAACCGTCATCGAAGTAGTCCTCGAAACCGACGTAGTCCAAACACCAAACCTGTAAAAAAATAAAATAATGAAATAAAACATGTCGTAGGCTTAGATTCAGTTTAATGTGTGATACTGACTGTTATACCATGTATAGAAGCCTGCCGTGAAGTTGACTTAGATACAGGGCGCCAGCAGACAGTATCATACATGGCCATACATACATACATATATACAAATATACATACATATATACAAACATACATACATACATACATATATACAAGCATGCACATATATACATGCAAATATACATACATGCAAACATACACACATATATACATGCAAACTATCATACATACATGCATACACACACACACATGAAAACATACATACAAACAAACATGCAAAGATACATAATACATATATACAAGCATGCACAAATATACATGCAAACATAAATACATGCACATATATATATATAAACATACATGCAAACATACATGCAAAAATAAAAACATGCAAACATACATACATGCACATATATACATACATACATGACAACATACATACAAACATACATGACAACATACATACATGCAAACATACATACATGCAAACATACATACACACATGCAAACATATATACATGCAAATATACATACAAACATGCACATGTATACATACATGCCAACATACATG
This sequence comes from Rhinoderma darwinii, assembly GCF_050947455.1. Taxonomy (NCBI): domain Eukaryota; kingdom Metazoa; phylum Chordata; class Amphibia; order Anura; family Rhinodermatidae; genus Rhinoderma; species Rhinoderma darwinii. The sequence goes on along the minus strand of NC_134689.1, from coordinate 285,734,292 downwards.
CAAACATACATGCACATATATACATACATACATGACAACATACATACATGCAAATATACATACATACATACACACATGCACATACATGCCAACATACATGCACATATATACATACATACATACATGACAACATACATACATACATATATATATATACACACATGCAAATATACATACAAACATGCATACATACATGCAAACATACATTCATGCAAACATACATGCAAACATACATACATACAAATATACATACACACATGCACATATATACATACATGACAACATACATACATACATACATGACAACATACATGCAAAAATACATACATGCAAACATACATACATACATACATACATGCAAATATACATACAAACATGCACATATATACATACATGCCAACATACATGCAAACATACATGCACAGATATACATACATACATACATGCCAACATACATACATGCCAAAAAATAATAATAATACGTTCATACTTACTTTCCTCCTGTCCGGCCTCCAGCGATGACGTTTCATTCATGTCGCCGCTGCAGCCTGTGATTGGCTGCAGAGGCGGTCACGTGGGATGAAGCGTCATCCTGACGTACGTGACCGCCACTACAGCCTGTGATTGGCTGCAGCGGCGAAAGGGATGAAACGTCATCGCTGGAGGCCGGACAGGAGGAAAGTAAGTACGAACGTATAATTTTTATTTTTTTATTACATTTAAATGGTATTTTCCGCGCGCCGAGCATGTACTGTGAAGGTTGCTGAAAGAGTTAGTGCAGCCCATTAACTCTATCAGCACCCTGGACAGTAGCATGCTCGGCGCACGTAAGTGACAGGTTCGGTCAGAACTAGTTCGGTCCGAACCGAACTTTTTTGTGAAATTCGGCGAACTAGCCGAACCGAACTTTTGATAAGTTCGCTCATCTCTAGTTGTAGGGAGTGTGGAGAAGCAATAGTAGAATATACTATAAATGAAGCAGTGATATTATTGTCCTAGAAGCCTAGAACCTAAAGCTAAATTCTTTGTATTGAATATTTTTGCTTAAGTGATCTCATTCTAACCACTAAGCTCCAAACTAGAGATGAGCGAACTTATCAAAAGTTCGGTTCGGCTAGTTCGCCGAATTTCACAAAAAAGTTCGGTTCGGACCGAACTAGTTCTGACCGAACCTGTCACTTACGTGCGCCGAGCATGCTACTGTCCAGGGTGCTGATAGAGTTAATGGGCTGCACTAACTCTTTCAGCAACCTTCACAGTACATGCTCGGCGCGCGGAAAATACCATTTAAATGTAATAAAAAAATAAAAATTATACGTTCGTACTTACTTTCCTCCTGTCCGGCCTCCAGCGATGACGTTTCATCCCTTTCGCCGCTGCAGCCAATCACAGGCTGTAGTGGCGGTCACGTACGTCAGGATGACGCTTCATCCCACGTGACCGCCTCTGCAGCCAATCACAGGCTGCAGCGGCGACATGAATGAAACGTCATCGCTGGAGGCCGGACAGGAGGAAAGTAAGTATGAACGTATTATTATTATTTTTTGGCATGTATGTATGTTGGCATGTATGTATGTATGTATATCTGTGCATGTATGTTTGCATGTATGTTGGCATGTATGTATATATGTGCATGTTTGTATGTATATTTGCATGTATGTATGTATGTATGTATGTTTGCATGTATGTATTTTTGCATGTATGTTGTCATGTATGTATGTATGTATGTTGTCATGTATGTATATATGTGCATGTGTGTATGTATATTTGTATGTATGTATGTTTGCATGTATGTTTGCATGAATGTATGTTTGCATGTATGTATGCATGTTTGTATGTATATTTGCATGTGTGTATATATATATATGTATGTATGTATGTTGTCATGTATGTATGTATGTATATATGTGCATGTATGTTGGCATGTATGTGCATGTGTGTATGTATGTATGTATATTTGCATGTATGTATGTTGTCATGTATGTATGTATATATGTGCATGTATGTTTGCATGTATGTTGGCATGTATGTATACATGTGCATGTTTGTATGTATATTTGCATGTATATATGTTTGCATGTGTGTATGTATGTTTGCATGTATGTATGTTTGCATGTATGTATGTTGTCATGTATGTTTGTATGTATGTTGTCATGTATGTATGTATATATGTGCATGTATGTATGTTTGCATGTTTTTATTTTTGCATGTATGTTTGCATGTATGTTTATATATATATATGTGCATGTATTTATGTTTGCATGTATATTTGTGCATGCTTGTATATATGTATTATGTATCTTTGCATGTTTGTTTGTATGTATGTTTTCATGTGTGTGTGTGTATGCATGTATGTATGATAGTTTGCATGTATATATGTGTGTATGTTTGCATGTATGTATATTTGCATGTATATATGTGCATGCTTGTATATATGTATGTATGTATGTATGTTTGTATATATGTATGTATATTTGTATATATGTATGTATGTATGGCCATGTATGATACTGTCTGCTGGCGCCCTGTATCTAAGTCAACTTCACGGCAGGCTTCTATACATGGTATAACAGTCAGTATCACACATTAAACTGAATCTAAGCCTACGACATGTTTTATTTCATTATTTTATTTTTTTACAGGTTTGGTGTTTGGACTACGTCGGTTTCGAGGACTACTTCGATGACGGTTTTTTTTCTACAATAAAATGGTTAATGAGGGTTGTGTTGGGGGTGCTTTATTTCAATAAAATATTTTATCTATATCTTTGTCTTTTTCTTTTCAAATTTTATTATTACCACTTTAGTAATGGCCGCTGTCTGAGTGACAACATCCATTACTAATGCGAGGCTTAGTGTTAGCCGGTGCAGAGGCTAACACTAACCACCATTATTACCCCGGTACCCAAAACCACCAGGGGTGCCGGGAAGAGCCAGGTACGATCCAGTACCCGACCATCTGTTGTGATGGTCGGGCTCTGGGGCGGCCGCAGGCTGGTATTATGAGGCTGGGAAGGGCCAAAAACAGTGGACCTTCCCACCCTTGTAATGCTAGGCTGCTGCTGCTGTGTTGTATCTGGCTGGTTATAAAAGTGGGGGGGACCCCACGTCATTTTTTTAAATTATTTATTTATTTACATTTTTTTTTTTTAAAAAGACATGGGGTTCCACCCAATTTATCATAACCAGCCACATACAACACAGTGTTATTAGCCTGGGAATGGACAAAACCAGTGGCCCTTCCCACCAATGTAATGCCAGACTGCTGCGGCCTTGTATATGGCTGGTTATTAAAAATGTGGGGGACCCGTCTATTGCTAAATTTGTTAAATTCCAAAAAAAAAACGACGTGGGGGTCCCCCCCATTTTTATAACCAGCCCGATACAACACAGCAGCAGCAGCCTAGCATTACAAGGGTGGGAAGGTCCACTGATTTTGGCCCTTCCCAGCCTCATAATACCAGCCTACGGCCGCCCCAGTACCCGACCATCACAACAGATGGTCGGGTACTGGATCGTACCAAGCTCTTCCCGGCACCCCTGGTGGTGGTGGGTACCGGGGTAATAATGGGTGGTTAGTGCTAGCCTCTGCACCGGCTAACACTAAGTACCGCCTTAATAATGGACGCTGTCAATCAGCCAACTGCCATTATCTAGGCACTAATAAAGTTTGAAAAAAAAACACAAAGACAATTCTTTTTTATTGAAATAAGAAATCCCCAACAAAACCCTCGTTAACCATTTTATTAAAATTTGAAAAAACGCAGATCTACGCAGTAGTCCAACGAATCGTAGATGTAGTCCAATCGGTACATCAAAATCTGCAACAACATAAAAAAACAGTTATCAATGTGAACAATACCAATACTTCTACTCTCCTACACACACATATATACACGCACACACACACAAACAACCATACACAGACACACATATATACACAAACACAACAAGATATACACACACACATAAACAGACAAACACATATACACGAACTCACACATATCCAAACACACACACACACACACACAGTTATACACACATACACGAACACATATACACAAACACATATACAAACAAAAACACACATACCCAAACACACATATACACAAACACATATACACAAACACACCCATATATACACACAAACACACACCCATATACACACATATACACATATACAAAAACACACACAAACATCTACACACAAACATATACACAAATACACCCATATATACACAAACATATACACAAAACACATATACACAAACACACCCATATATACACACACACATATAAAAACAAAAACAGACAAAGTCACATACCCAAACACACATATATACACAAACACACATACACAAACACGGTTTCTTTTAAATGCTGCTGGGGAACCCGCTCGATCCACTATATAAGGCTGCGCTACAGTGCAGCATTTAAAAGAAACAGGATCCTGACCTGTCCATAGAGTTTAAGGCAGCACAGAGTATTTCAGGAGATGAGCGTGCAGATTCAGTGCTGCTGCGAACTCTGCTCTTACCATTACGTAGCTCTCAGTCTGTTACCTCTCCTCCACTCCTGTCCTCCAGAACACCTTCACATGATTGGCAAGTCACCACGTAATGGTAAGAGCAGAGTTCACAGCAGCACAGAGTATTTCAGGAGATGAGCGTGCGGATCTTGTGCGGGGTGGTGACTTGCCAATCATGTGAAGGTGTTATTGAGGACAGGAGTGGAGGAGAGGTAACAGACTGAGCTACGTAATGGTAAGAGCAGAGTTCACAGCAGCACTGAATCTGCACGCTCCTCTCCTGAAATACTCTGTGCTGCTGTGAACTCTGTTCTTACCATTACGTAGCTCAGTCTGTTACATCTCCTCCACTCCTGTCCTCTATAACACGTTCACATGATTGGCAAGTCACCACCACGCACAAGATCCGCACGCTCATCTCCTGAAATACTCTGTGCTGCTGTGAACTCTGCTCTTACCATTACGTGGTGACTTGGCAATCATGTGAAGGTGTTCTTGAGGACAGGAGTGGAGGAGAGATAACAGACTGAGAGCTACGTAATGGTAAGAGCAGAGTTCACAACAGCACTGAATCTGCACGCTCATCTCCTGAAATACTCTGTGCTGCCTTAAACTCTGTGGACAGGTCAGGATCCTGTTTCTTTTAAATGCTGCACTGTAGCGTAGCCTTATATAGTGGATCGAGCGGGTTCCCTAGCAGCATTTAAAAGAAACAGGATCCTGACCTGTCCACAGAGTTTAAGGCAGCACAGAGTATTTCAGGAGATGAGCACGGGCAGCCGTTCGTTTTTCCGAGCCGTGCTCCCATCATGCACACGACCGTAAAAACACCCGTTATTGCGGGTCGTAATTACGACCCGCAATAACGGGCTCATAGACTTCTGTTACCCACGGGTACCTTTCCGTATTCTCACGGGAAGGTGCCCGTGCCGTTAAAAAAATAGAACATGTTCTATTTTTCTATTTTACGGGCCGTGCTGCTATAATTATAATGACAGCACGGTTCGCAAAAGCGGCCGGCTGCCCGTGGCCGGCCGGCCGTGCTCGTAGTTACGAGTCGTAATTACGAGCACGGCCCGTAAAATAAAAAAATAGAACATGTTCTATCTTTTTAACGGCACGGGCACCTTCCCGTGAGAAAACGGGAAGGTACCCGTGGCTAACAGAAGTCTATGGGCCCGCTATTTCGGGTCGTAATTACGACCCGTGATAACGGGTGTTTTTATGGTCGACTCGTGTGCATGAGGCCCCGTAATGACGGGTGGCTACATGTGTGCACCCATCATTACGGCAGCGTTGCTAGGTGACGTCAGTAAGGGTATGTGCACACACACTAATTACGTCCGTAATTGACGGACGTATTTCGGCCGCAAGTACCGGACCGAACACCCTGCAGGGAGCCGGGCTCCTAGCATCATATTTATGTACGATGCTAGGAGTCCCTGCCTCTCCGTGGAACTACTGTCCCGTACTGAAAACATGATTACAGTACGGGACAGTTGTCCTGCAGAGAGGCAGGGACTCCTAGCATCGTACATAAGTATGATGCTAGGAGCCCGGCTCCCTGCACTGTGTTCGGTCCGGTACTTGCGGCCGAAATACGTCCGTCATTTACGGACGTAATTAGTGTGTGTGCACATACACTAAATAGTCACTGTTCAGGGTGCTGAAAGAGTTAACTGATCGGCAGTAACTGTTTCAGTACCCTGGACAGTGACTACCGATCACAGTACCTGTAAAAAAAAAGACGTTCATACTTACCGAGAACTTTCTACTTCCTCCAGTCCGGTCTCCTGGCCGTTGCCTTGGTGACGCGTCCCTCTCGACATCCGGCCCGACATTCCTTGATGACGATGCAGCCTTGTGAGCGCTGCAGCCAATCACAGGCTGCCGCGGCCTCTGCAGCCAATCACAGGCTGCAGAGGCCTCTGCAGCCAATCACAGGCTGCCGCGTCAGAAAAGGTCGGACTGGAGGAAGAAGAGGGACTCGTTAACAAGACAACGACCGGGTACGTATGAAATGCTTTTTATTTTATTTTTAATCAGCAGCCTCTTTTCTCTATCAGTGATTGATAGAGATAAGTGGCTGCCGATTTGTATAATGTTTTTGACCGGGTTCGGTCAAAACGGGTTCGGCCGAACCCGGTGAAGTTCGGATTCGCTGCGAACCGAACTTTACCGGAAGTTCGGACCGAAACCGGGTTCGGTTGTCCCGGTTCGCTCATCTCTACTCCAAACCTTTGCCAAAGTCTCTGCCATAAGCAGTGCTTTAATAAATATATCTAAAAGTCTTGGCCTTTACAATGCATGGTAGATCCAAACCACTAAAAATGTCAAAAGGAAATATATTTCTTTGTGCGTTTTTCTCTTTGTTGCTTTTAAAGAGATTGTATAATCTCATAAATATTCATTTCAAGTTATAGAATTTTGAGTTAACCTAATGTTATTTTAAGCTCAAGGTAGTGCAAGTAAGTAGGAAACCGAATCCTATTACATGAACAACAAAAAAGATAATAGCGGCAGTCTCCATTGTTTCTCTATTCTTGACCTATAATTGAAAGATTGAAGATGCAAACTTCTTATGAGAAATCAAAAAGCTGATTCACTTATCTTCAAGTTTAAAAGCTTTTCTCAGGCATTATGGTATATTATGAAGTACAATGTTTTCACTCTGCAGAATTTATAGGTAAAGTAAAGCACTTGAAATGGATTGATGGCACGGCAATGACCAGCTGTGCTCAAGAGAAAGGTGAAAGGCCTCATGATAATACTTGCAAGAATCCCTCCAGATGCATTTGTACAGATGATGTTTCTGACCTTAGGAATTCTTGTCTCACTGTATCAGAATTCACTGGTCTTTTGAAAAAATATATATAAAAATACCATTTTACACAGTTCAGTAGTTTACACATGGGTTCACAATAAGGAAGTCTGCTCTTGTCTTGCTTGTTTCCTTTCAAGAGTGTTTCTTTGTTTGATTCTACAAAAAAAACACCCAAGGAGAATGTAGGTCTGTGCACAGTAAATCCCAGCAAATTATGAAAAGTGAGGAACTGTAGCTCAGCTTGCAATGACAAGCTCTACCTTGAATTTATGGCATATGTATAAGATATCTATCATATGAGAAGTATCTAAGTAGCATTGGAAATAGTTTGACATTAGAAAATAGAATATACTGTACATATGTAGTATATGCAGGAATTAAATAAAATGCTTCCCATTGTATTCTAGTATAGTTGGCTCAACTAATAAAGTTCACTGTCACAAATGAATCTTCCAAGTTGATCCCCTTTGAGTAAAAGTGATCCAGAGAACTTTATTCAACATCCGATGTAACTATTAGGGTATGTTCACACGGCCTATTTACGGACGTAAATCGGGCGTTTTTGCCCCGAATTACGCCCGAAAATAGCGCCTCAATAGCGCTGACAAACATCTGCCCATTGAAAGCAATGGGCAGACGTTTGTCTGTTCACACGAGGCGTATATTTACGCGCCGCTGTCAAATAACGGCGCGTAAATAGACGCCCGCGTCAAAGAAGTGACCTGTCACTTCTTTGGCCGTAATTAGAGCCGTTATTCATTGACTCCAATGAATAGCAGCGCTAATTACGGCCGTATTTGACGCGGCGTTCAAGCGCCTGCACATGCCGGTACGGCTGAAATTACGGGGATGTTTTCAGGCTGAAACATCCCCGTAATTTCAGCTGTTACGGACCCCCGCCGTGTGAACATACCCTTAGGCTGGGTTCACACGACCTATTTTCAGGCGTAAACGAGGCGTATTATGCCTCGTTTTACGCCTGAAAATAGGGCTACAATACGTCGGCAAACATCTGCCCATTCATTTGAATGGGTTTGCCGACGTACTGTGCAGACGACCTGTTATTTACGAGTCGTCGTTTGACAGCTGTCAAACGACGACCCGTAAATTTACTGCCGCGGCAAAGAAGTGCAGGGCACTTCTTTGCCACGTAATTTGAGCCGTTCTTCATTGAAATCAATGAAGCACGGCTCAAGGTTTACGAGCGTCTCAGACGCCTCGTAAATTACGAGGAGGAGCTTTTACGTGTGAAACGAGGCAGCTGTTAACAGTCTGTCTTTTCACACGTAACTGCCTCTCAGCATGTGAACATACCCTTACTTTAGTTTTTGTTCTACCATATGTTCACATCAGATACTGCAACCATCCAAATGATCCCTTCATCAGTGAGACTGGTTACATTACTGCAACATGGAAAATTATATTGTCTGATTGCTCCTCTCGGGATCTGCACAAGTCCTAAAGGCTAAGCATCAAAAAGTTATGCTGGGATATGTAGTACATGCACCAGTTATGAACTACACTAGAGGCATGTACAATTCACAATAGACCTCTTCTTGGTGTGTTGGTATGTTTAAATTTTTGGTGGTTAATTAGTTATTTATGTCCATCATGATTTATTGTGTCAAAGATTTTAGCATACTCAAATATATAAAGTGTTCCTTCGATTATATATTTGAATTAAACATTTTACATAGCTTAATAGACCTTTTTAAGATAATAAAAATGATCCCACAATTGTTTCTCTAACTTACTCCTGGCAAAAGTTATACCACACAATCCACCTGTATAGATACATGTTGAATCTTTTATGGCTCTTTATTCAAATGGGTGGACACTACCTGATTGTAACGTCAACTAAGGGAACTGTGCCCAAAGCAGTTCCCTTAATGCTCATTCTGCCGAGTATGCATTCTTGCAAAATCGTCAATCAGATCATAGAAGTGCTGGCCCTTCCTCACCTTCACCAACTTCCTACAGTTTTACTCACAGCGGACAGCAGAGGCCGCTGTGCTTTTCTACTACAGATTGCATCGTACCTTCCAAGATGCAACTGTTGAACCGAGAATCTGTAACCAGCATCTTTAAGGGCTGGCTACTCATTCCCCTAGACAACAAGCAAAGATATATTGAGACTGTATTTATAGTGCCACTCTAAATAGACACAAAATTTGAAAAAACTTATTCTAATCAATAGTATACCTAATATATATCAACTTTGTAATTTACTAACTGTTATAATTTAGTTCTTTATCTATGAAAATTCTGGGTGAAGTTACTGCCTCTAGGTGTTCCCCTTCATGTAATCTGTTGCCTAGCCCCTGTTGTCTAGCAAAATTCGTCCCTAGTTACAGAGTAGAAGAGACAAACTACAGGAAGTGGAGGTGTCTCTTCACTGCCTGACATTAGAAGTCTATGGCAAAGGGAGAGCAGGAGGAGTGAGCAGAGTCAGCGAGAGACACAGACACACTGCCGATAGAAATCTATTAAAATAAGTGTTACTGTCTCACCCCAGTGCTGGATTCTCAGCTACACTTCTCATTACTGCTGTATAATCACCTCCATACTGCTGCAGCTTCTATATATGTGACAGATGTAGAAGGGCAGCATGTTCTCTGCTCTGTGTGTGCAATGTATGCCAGACATGATAGCAGTTAGAGATAGGGCACATTCAGACATGGCGGAATTGCTGTTGAATTCCGCTGCGTGCAGTCCGCAGTGGAATTCTGCAGCAGCCTTTTTTTACATTTGTTTATATACATTTTTAGGAAACTTAGTTCAGACGTTGCGGAAAATAACTGTGTGGAATTTAGGCTGCAGTGCAGAATTTTCCCTCCACAGCATGCTCATTATGTTGCGGAGAAGAAGCGGAATTTCACTGCGGATTTCAGCCTTTGCAATGCAAAAACTGAAATCTGTGGCAAGTCCGCTGTGATATCTGCTCCATCTGAATTACCTGTCAAATATGCAGATGTTGGTGCAGATTCATTGTGCAATTGCCCCAAATCTGCACCAACATTTGCAGCGGAAAAATTCCGCCACGTCTGAACATGACCATAGAGCCTGCAGGGGGAAAACTGCTAAGAAATACAGAATACAAGTTATATAATGCGCAGAAATATTGTTATTCCTCATGTACACACATATGACCGCTTATTCTGAAAAGTCACCTGAAAAGTTAGGTACGCTTTAGGTAAAAGAGAAAGACCCGCATGTAACTCATCCTTGCTACTATGTATTCGGTGCAAATTAATGAGATTTTTTTTTTGTCCTTGAGGGCTCATACACAATGCCATATTAATACTCCCTACAAGAAAATATGAACAAATGCCTTTATTTAGAGACATTGTATATGCTGTGGCCTGTCTTAGGTTCTTTGCATGTGACTTTCATAATGACTTGTTCTTCCTGCATATTAATGCTGCAGGTGGTAGCGACAAAAGTTGTACAACCCACGCTCTGAATAAATGTATAGGGAGACCAATTTTACTGATAAAGGATCTTAAAACTTCTTGATTATACTGTATACCCCACTGTAACATTTAGTTCTGCAGACAAAGTGGGAGCCTAACTATAGTGATGAAATGTACTTTATCCAGGATTAAGTTAATGACTGCATTTATTCGCAGAATGGAGACTTTGTGCTCTGTTAAGGTTTAAATAAAATAACTATGCAAGGTAAAATGATTACAGTGAACTACTTATATAACAATTAACAGTTATGAGAGAGCTACTTTCTGAGGATAAACTGAGAAACTGTAGAATTTTAAAATGAGTTGAGTTCACTGGATTCACACAGGAATCATTGAGTTTAAGCTGCCGAGTCAATTAAAGTACAGTAGTTACAAAACAGAAAATAGAGCTGAGAAAAACTACAAGCGTTAATATTGTTTTAATTCTGAAACCAAAATACTGAGGATACATTTAACATTTCTAGTAAACATCAAATGATAAGCGTTGACTTTCCGTTGAGGGGTTCCAGCTGAGGTTTCCATCGGGGGAACCCCTCAATGGAAAGGCAAATGGAGACCTTACCTTTCGTTTGCATCACCATGGTGACGGAAACGTTGCTAATGGTTTCCGTTTGTCACCGTTGTAACAGAGTTCCATTGTTTTGACGGAATCAATAGGGCATTTTGGTAACTGTGGTGCTCTTGGTTCCGGAGATACCTACAGAAAGAATCTAACCCGATCACACAAAACAATTACTGCTCCCTCTTCTTTCATGACTTTGGTTTGGGTCTTGGTACTCTGATGGCCGTGGGACTTTGGTGCAAGGTTGTTCAGCAGGTACAGTGGCGGGTTAAGTACACCATGGGCCCTGCCACTCTGCCTAGCCCATATTAAACACCACCTTTCTGTGCGAGCATTGACAAATGGGTGCTACAATTGTCCTTGTCTGAGAGCTGTGTCCCTACATACTGACAGTCTCCAACCATCGCTGACAGTATCACACTGTGTAAGGACACATCCTCCTGACAAGGGGAATGGTAACACGCTTTTGTCCATTTGTCCTGGGCTATACAAAAACTTTATGTGGAATTTAAGGATTTCCTATAACAGACATGTCAGGAGAGGTGACTATAAATCCAGTGACTCACAAGGGATGTCTTCTATGATGAGAGTCGTTCTCTTTTCTTTTGTTCCCCATCTGACACAGACCGTTATGGCAACTTCTCCTGATGATTGCAGAGTTCACTGAAGAGAAATCTTTGCTCCTTACATCTGCAGCCATTTGCGGCCTCTAAAGAAACACAAAAATTCAGACACCAAGGCCTAGGCCCATACATGCTGATGACCTATCTCTGTGCCCGGACAACGGCTTTTACTCAGACTAATAAATTCCGACCCCCAAACCAGATCCTAGAATACATACAGACCCCAGACCGAACCCCCTAAACAAATACAAACCCCAGAACAAGCACCCTAGATAAATACAGACCCTAGACCAGACCCCTAAAAACAGACCCCAGACCTGACCCCCTAAACTAATAATGAACGAAGACCTGACTACCTAAACTAATATAGACAACAGACCCCTAAATAAAGACCCCAGACCAGACCCCCTAAACGAATACAGACCCCAGACCACCTAAAGACAGACCACATACCCCTTAAACGAATACAGACCCTACACCAGACCCCCTAAATACAGACCCCAAACCCCTTAACCGAATACAGACCCCAGACCCCCTAAATACAGACCCCTTAAACTAATACAGACCCCCTAAATACAGACCCCAGACTAGACCCCATAAATACAGACCCCAGACCCCAAAATACAGAGCCCTAACCTAATACAGACCCCAGACCAGACCCCTTAAATAAAGACCCCAGACCCCATAAACTAATCCAGTCCCCTTATACTTACATAGCAGCTCACAGTCTACTCTATGGACTCGTACTGCTGTACTAGGACCTGCGGTTATGTGACTTGCAGGTCTCTAAACAGGAACTGCAAACATGTGGCCATGTGACCTTATGTCTGCAGGTCCTTTTGCAGGACATACACATTGCAGTTCTGTCACGTTTTTTTGGCACAATTCCGAGCAAAAAACACGGTTGGCTGCCCAAAACGCCCATGTGATGATCCGTCATTGAGCAGGTACCAAGGCAAAGTAATGCTCAACGGCGAGCAATTGGTTGCTGGTTATAATTGGACAAAACTCTAGTCAACTGGCACGGTCGTAAACTAAGTTAAAGGTCAATTTGGTATCAGAGAGATCAAAATGTAGTCAGACGAGTGGGGTCAGTAACAATCAGGCAATGCAGTGCAGAACCGTAAGACTGGACCAAATCAAAAGATCAGCTACATCAATAGCAGTGACAGATGTATAGAAAGAAAAATGGTCTAGAACAATCCAGATCAGAAATCATAGTTAAGGTACACACAGGGCCGGATTTGGAGTTGGTGCTGCCCTTGGTGCTGACAACCCTGATAACGCAACTTTTCCGCCGCAAAAATCGCTACATGCGCTAATTGTTGCGGGTTTAACTTTCCCAATGAATTTAATGGGGGAAACCTGCAACAGAAAACCAGTGATCCCACAGCATAAAGTTACATGCTGCGGATTAAAAAAAATGCACCGCAGGTCAATTTATGAAAGTTTTTTATGCAGCTTGTAGATGAGATTTGTTCAAATGTCATCCACTTTGCTGCTACTGTATTACCCTGCCGATTTTTCGCAATGATATCGGTTGCGGAAAATTCGCATTATTTACACTCCGTGTGAACTTACCATAAAAGAAATGCTCAGTGCTACCCCATTAACATTCCCTCCCCTGCCCCGCACATGAACACTGGGGCCCATTTCCCCAATTATTGATCAGGTCACAGTTTACTATTTTTCAGAAAAAAACAAAACACTCCTGCAGCGGCCACCCTTCCTGACTGGAGCAAATTACGCCCTACCGGTTACATCAGTTCTACTTTAAATGTAGGCCAATAAACTGGGGTAACCTTTGACCATGTGATGTAAACTAACCAATGACAGCTTAGTGCTGTCACTGCTTAGTTTTCTGTCACAGACCCAAGAAGGTAAGTATAATAATGGTTTTGCTTTTTTACTTAGTGTTACTAATGGTTTTCTTTTGTGTTTTTTTACAGGTTCGGTTGTTGGACTATGTCGGATTCGAGGACTACTTCGATTACAGCGTTTTTATTGTCAATAAATTGGTTAATGAGGGTTGTGTGGGGTTTTCTATTTCAATAAAAAATATTTTTCTTTGTTGACGTTTTTTTCTAACTTTATTACTACCGCCTTAGTAATGGCAGCTGTCTTATAGACTGCGTCCATTACTAAGGTGGGGCTTAGTGTTAGCCGTTGAAGGGGCTAACACTGACTCCCCATAATTCCCCGGGTACCCACCGCCACCAGGGTAGATGGGTACAATCAAGTACCCGACCATCTGTATTGATGGTCAGGTACTGGGGTGGACGCAGGATGTTTTTTTTAGACTGGGAAAGCCCAAAAACCAGGGGCCTTCCCATCCTGGTAATGCTAGGCTGCGGCAGCTTTATCCTATCTGGGTGGTTATGAAACCCTGTGTTGTTCTTTTTTCAATTATTTATTTATTTATTTCAAAAACAACAACATGGGTCCCCCCATTTTTCATAACCAGCCAATAAAGCTTCCGCAGCCTTGCTGTCATGAACAAATACACAATAAACAGTGAGGTCCCTGTTTTTCCCAAACCTCTGTCCCTACCTACTTGTACGACCCGACCTAAACGACGGCACACAACTGGGCGGCGTTCCATATACTGGTACAAGTGAAACTGACAAACAGATAAGACAGAGACAGTACGAAATAACAAAGGGTCACCTGGGAAGTACACGGAGGGCAATTGCGCCGTTGACAAGTCCGGGCGAAAAAAGGCGGAGTCAGGCAGGCAGGGTCAAACCGGGAGAGTGCGGAAAATACAAAAGTCAGAAGGCAAAGAAAAGTCAGGAGTCCATCCGAGATCAGGTCACAAGAAGTCAAAAAGCAAGTCGCTCAGGGGAGTCTGAAACAAGGGAAAGCACCAGGGAAGAAAACTCTAATTACAGACAAAGGCCAACTATCCCAGGCTGCACTAAATAAGGAGAGGGTGGGATCTCAGGAACATCAGCCAGGCTTTGATTGGCCTGACGCTCCTGAGCTCCTATTGGCTGCAGACTGCCTCAGTCTGCCAGGCCGGGCGACGCCCGAGCGAGTAACTCTCGATGTCCTATAGACCGAGGGAACCGCAGGCAGAGAGTACGTAGTACGTGACAGTACACCCCTGTTATGAGGGGCCACTGGACCCTCAATCCCCGAACCAGGTTTATTTGGAAACTTTTTATGAAAGTCTTTTATAAGGGTCCGAGCATGGATATCTCGGACTGGGACCCAAGTCCTCTCCTCTGGACCATATCCTTTCCAATGGACCAGGTACTGGATAGACCCCTGAACCTTTCTACTGTCCAGCAACCTGGCCACCTCAAACTCCTGTCCCCCGGGTTTCAATACTGGGACGGGGGGTTTCCCTATGGGAAGGATGGGGGGTACAAATCTTTTAAACAAAACACAGGGGTAGACTGGAAAATGTGCCCGCAAGCTAACAGGGTAGAGTCTACCCCTACCAGGGGAATAAGAACAGACAAATCAATAAGGGATAAACCAATCGACAAAGCAAAACTGTGGGAAATAAAATTGGTAACGGACCCTGAGTCCACAAACACAGAACCTATCCCAGTCTTGAACAAAAATGACACCTGGGCTGGCTAACAAGACCTTTTTTAAAACGAATGGGAGATACTTGTGTGCCCAAGTGACCTCCCCGATGACCACTTAGGCGCGGAAGTTTTCCAGAGTCTTCTTTTTTGCATTTGGGACAGGCGCTGAGTAGATGGTCCGCGTCTCCACAGTAGAAGCATAAGGCATTTTTGCGGCAGAACTCCCTGCCTACTTTAGGATCTCCTGTGATCCCTATCTCCATCTGTTCCTCCTGGTAGTCAGCTGAAGAAGATGGCACTGGGACAGCTCGAGACCTAGGAGGATCGACTGGAGTAGGAGGACGGGACCATTCCTGCCGACGCTCCCGGATGCGTCGGTCGAGACGGACAGCGAGATTCATGAGCTGATATAGGGAGTCGGGGGGGAATCTACTGGCAGGTCTTTCAGGGAGTCAGTCAGTCCTAGCATGAAGTGGTACTTCAGGGCTGAGTCACCCCAGGTAGATTCCACAGACCACTTCCTAAACTCAGAGCAGTACTCCTCTAACGGCCTCTTACCCTGGCGAAGTCCCCCTAACTGAGTTTCAGCGAACGCTGTCCTGTCGGGTTCGTCATAGAGATGTCCCAGGGCGGAAAAGAAAGCGTCGACAGAGGTGCACCAGCATTTTGGGACATCTCGGGTGCATGTGCTTTTATAAACCTAGTGCAAGGACTCCTTCAGATACAAAGGAGTCTCCACGCTAGGAGTTACTAGTGTCGGCGGGGCTCACCAATAACGTTTCCGTTGGACTTTTCTGATCTGGCCTGCTCCAGCGGAACGGCAATAGGCGGCGCGATGATGTCATTGCACCACAAGAAAAGCGCTGAATGATGAGGAAGGGAACTGAGGGTTACCTTGCCTCACCAACGCTTTCAAATGTATCCGCTTCCTAAGGATGTGGATACAATTGAAGTACATTACATTACACAGTACATTTATACATACCTGACCTGGTGCAGTGCCCTCCTGCTCTGCCGTCTGTACAGGGTCCGGGTGTCGGCCGATAAAAACAGCCGCTTTGGTCCGTTTTCTTTTGCCATTTTGCATCCATTCCGTTTCCATTCAGGGCCCTGTTTCCATTTTTAACAGCCTATTGTGACCCGTTTTAAATCTGTTTTTCCCTATCCATTTTAAAAACAGATGAATTTAATTTGTTCATTTTTTGGTCCCAAACCACTAAAAACACCCACAGGAAGGTCACATGATCACCCAGTCACCATTTTCTC
This sequence comes from Rhinoderma darwinii, assembly GCF_050947455.1. NCBI lineage: Eukaryota > Metazoa > Chordata > Amphibia > Anura > Rhinodermatidae > Rhinoderma > Rhinoderma darwinii. Next base: position 285,717,478 of record NC_134689.1, on the reverse strand, counting down.
TTGTTTCAGAGTATAGAACGATTTGTCTGATCCCTCTGCATCTTTGCATTGGTTCCTGGCATTTTCTCAGCTATGTTTAACTTGCTACCATGTTCTCACAACCATTGAACCGAGTACTGCAGCTTTGGCTAATTTCTCGGCAATTCGGACAGCAATCACAAATGTTGATGCCCTCTGTAGATAGTGCCACAATGCCCCCTGTAGATAGTGCCACACAACCCTCTTGTAGGTAGTGCCCCACAGCCCCCTATAGGTAGTGCCACACAGCCCCCTGTAGGTAATGACACACAGCCGCCTTGTAAAAAAAAACAAAAAAAAAAAGATCCTGCAGCCACCCCCTCCTGCTGGATGCCCTAGGCACTGCACCCTCAGTGCCTGGTGGCAAATACTGCCCTAGGTACACTTATAATTATGGATTTCATAGAAGTAATTTAATCACAGAAATTTGTGAAAGTAAACAAAGCGTTTATTTATTTGATCAAGCTGACAATGTACATTATTAATTCACCACAAAAATTTACATATGCTGTAGAAAAAGAAAAACAGTCTCAATCAAATACATTTAAAGAGGAATTGTCACTAGGTCATAGAAAGTGAACCAGCAGTCTCACCTTACCACCGTCCAGGACTCCAGCGGTGCTCTCATTTTATTTCTACGCCCCCGGTTGTTTTGGCACCACATATGGTAATGTATTGCCTATTAGACAGCGATTCTCCTGAGGTGGAGCTACCTCACAGCCTCTGACGCTGTCCTATCAGCGTGAGGCTGCTTTACACACAATGCTAGCTGAGTGTGAATTCGGGAGGCTTACTGTGAGAGACTGAGGTTGGAGGCAAGGGGGATCACTTCAAATAGCCGTGGCATATAAAATATAAGATTCCTATCTTTCATATGCCACCAGGATAGTTCTAGCTGTGACACAACAGGAGATATCACCTTTTAGGAATGGAAGCTGTATTGTAAATGCATATACAGTTCCCATTCCCGATTGTGTCACTGCAATCCTGGTGGCATATGAAAGATAAGAATCTCAGGTGGTCCACAGCCAGAGATATTGCTATTTGAAGTGATCCCCCTTCCATCCAGCCTCAGTCTCTCACAGTGAGGCTCACGCTGAGCAAGCACTGTGTGTGAAGCAGCTTCATGCTGGTAGGACAGAGGCTGTGAGGTAGCTCCACCTCAGGAGAATCACTAGTGTTGACACCCTATTCATTCATCACCATATTTGGCACCATTAAAAACAGGGCATTATCTGGGGAACGAGGGTCATAGAAATAATATGAGAGCCCTGCTGTAGTCCAGGAGAGAGAGGTAGTAAGGTGAGACTGCTGGTTCACCTTCTATGACCTAGTGACAACCCCTCTTTAATAAGTAAGTAACTGTAAGTCGTTGCGGGAGGTTACTTCCTGCACGAGGACGTACAGTTACTGAGTTTCTTCGGCGACAGTGTGCACCGGGAACCGGGAGGTCAGCTGTCGCCTACAGCTGACACTCCACTCTTGCTGGCTTGCGGTCCTTTGCCGCTGATTTCGGTGAATTAACCCCTTAAATTCGGCGATCGGTTGCAATCGCCGAATTTTAGGGGTTTCTAGCATATCGGCAGACCCCGGTCCGAAATCGCGGGGTTTGCCGATAGTTAATATTGCAAACGGAAGCCAAACAATAGCTTCCGTGTCTGCCATGGACGGAAGCCCATCAGGACCAACCTTCGGCTGGTACTGATAGGCTTCCTGTCAGAGTGACAGGAAGTAACTGTGTCGGCGACAAGGTGTGCATCGGGAACTGGGAGATCAGCTGTCCCCGAGAGCTGACACTCCAGTGTTGCCAATCAGTGGCTCATCGCCGCTGATTTCTGCAATTAACCCGATAAATGTGGTGCTCGATTGCGATCACCACATTTAGGAGGTTTGTAGCACATCAGCAGCCCCCATGCAATTGTGGGGGCTGCTGATGCTTGTGATGGCATCCGGAGGCCAGGCAACGACCTTCGGGTTTGCCATGTATGGAAGCCTATGAGGACAAGCCTCTGGTATTCATCTGTTTTGGTCCCTCCGGGGCGTTGCAAACCCAACATGGCACTGAAAACCAATCCAGCAAAATCAGCGCTCCAAAATACAAAATTCCCTCCTTCCCTCCTGAGCCCTGCTGTGGGTCCAAACATCAGTTTATGACCACATATGGGGTATTTCCATAATCGGGAGAAATTGCTTTACAAATGTTGGGGTGCTTGTTCTCCTTTATTCCTTGTAAAAATGAAAAAATTGTATGTTTCCAAAGAAAAAAAGGTGATTTTCATCTTCACAGACTAATTCCACTAAATTCTACAAAAAAACTGTGCGGTCAAAATGCTAACTATACCCCTAGAAAAATGCCTTGAGGGGTGTAGTTTCCAAAATGCGGACACTTTTGGGGGGTTTCGACTGTTTAGGTACCACAAGACCTCTTCAAACCTGACATGGTGCCTAAAATATATTCCTAAAAAAAGGAGGCCCCAAAATCCACTAGGTGCTCCTTTGCTTCTGTGGCCGGTGTTTCAGTCCATTAGGACACTAGGGTCACATGTGGGATATTTCTAGAATCTGGGCAATAAATATTGAGTTGCGTTTCTCTGGTAATACCTTCTGTGTTACAGATTTTTTTTTATTACAAATGAAATTCGGCCAAAAAAATGAAATTTGTAAATCTCACCTCTAATTTGCCTTAATTCCTGTGAAACGCCTAAAGGGTTCAAATACTTTCTGAATGTGGTTTTGAATATGGGGTGATTTATGGGGACTTTCTAATATAGAAGGCCCTCAAAGCCACTTCAGAACTTAACTAGTCCCTGAAACAATGGCCTATTGAAATTTTCTTGAAAATATGAGAAATTGCTGCTAAAGTTCTAAGCTTTGTAACGTCCTAGAAAAATAAAAGGACGTGAAAAAAAATGATGTAAACATAAGTAGACATATGGGGGATGTTAACTAGTAACTATTTTGTGTGGTATTACTATCTGTTTTAGAGGCAAATACATTTAAATTTAGAAAACTGCTAATTTTGGCAAATTCTTGCTAAAATTTGAAGTTTTTCACAAATAAATATTGAATTTATCGACCAAATTTTTTCACTAACATAAAGTACAATATGTCACGAGAAAACAATCTCAGAATCGCTTGGATAGGCAAAAGCATTCCGGAGTTATTACCACAAAAAGTGACACATGTCAGATTTGCAAAAATCATCTGTGTCCACAAGGCCAAAACAGGCTGTGTCCTAAAGGGGTTAAGTCAATATGCTGCAGCAAAGTGATCATTATTGTACACACCAGAATCATAACTTAGATGTTCTCGCTTCACTTCTATATATTTGTATGTTTCAATTGACCTTTATTTTGTTCAGTCTCAACAAATAAAATGTATACAGGCCATGTACATTATATCTAAATAAAATAAAAGCTTCTATGCTAGGTAGAAATATTTTAAACCAAATGAATACAGATTGTTGGAAAATTAACAATAACTCTTGGTCCCATTTATGTATTAAAATTGCATTTTTATGTAAATTGACATAAACCATAGCAACTTTCAGCAATTATCTTGCAGGTTAGACAATAAAAGGGCATATTAGTGTGATTTATATTTTTTAGTGCAATTTCAAAACTGAATTAGTTTTGTTGAGAAATAATCCTTAGTATGTTAAATAATCAACATTAACCCAGAAGCTAGCAGCAGCTTGCTGGATTTTTGTCATTATTCTCTATAGATGTAAAGTAGATGAAGGTATAGATGAAAGATGGAAGGTATGACTAATATACACTACTACATCTTTGCCGATCACAAGTTTTAAAGTATATACAAATTTCTACCTCCTATCTGTGTGGGCATAGTTACTGTAGAGATTAGTGATCAGATAGCTGGATTATACTAATGGGTAAACCTACTGTAGTCACAGTAGGGAAACTGAGTTAGATGTGAATAAGGAACCAGAAAGATTGTTACCAATAAAAAAAATAAAAAAAATTGCATTTCAAAATAAAGGCAGAAATCTTATTTGTGGCTGCATGGGTGTAACTACCATGGTAGCAAGTATTGCCAAACTTTTCTTTTAAAGGAGCTTCACAGATGTGCCTTGTTAATCATCACTGTGGATGGTAATAGAAGATAGAGACATTCTACAGGTGAATGTGTGAATCAGGGCTGGTACAAGGATTTATGTTGCCTTTGGTAAATAAACTAAATTGCCCACCTTCCCCGCTTTGCCATATAATTAATCCAGAACGGTAGTGATTGGGTCATTGGAAATTAACAAGTTACGGGGTATTCCGCACAATGGACATTTATCACCTATCCACAGGATAGGTGATAAATGTGCTCGCTAGGGGCCCCACTACTGCGACCTTCACTGATCAGTAAAATTGGGGTCCTGAGCCCACTGTTCCTTCTCACTGTATGACCGCTTTGGGGAAGAGTTTGAATAGAGAAGCAAAAGTGCATGTTCTCTGCCATACTATTCAATATCTATGGTACTGACGGAGACAGCTGGGAACAGTGCTCCATCAGCCCCATAAACATTGAGTGCAGTGCCAGGGTGCATGCTGCACCGCCGCTCTATTCAAACTCCTTGTCAGTATTCAAAACCAGAAACTCCTGTGTCCCAGGCAGTAGCTTTGCTCTTTGAGCTACTGGTTATGCTGGTCAGCTCCAATGCTGAATCTATTGTCTAGGTTCTCTTGATTCTTGCCTATTAAGATTCCTTGCCTTGAATACCTGACTAGTCTCACCATTTTGACTACCTATATAAATCTGGCCCGGGCACTTTCTCCTTGCCTGACTATTGAGCTTCCTGCCTCTAGTCTAATTCATTGCTGTCTTGCTCTACAAACTACCCTGCTTTGTATACCGAAATTTTTATTTTTTTCGTGAACATGTCAATGCCTTACTTTACAAACTGTTGCTGCTGATCTGTTTACCTTTACCGAACCTGGATTGTTTCCTGACAAAGGCTCTGCCTGACTCTACAAACTACTGAAGCTTATTTCTGTACTAAACTTGGATTGTTTTCAGACAATGTCACTGTCTTACACTACAAAAAGGTTGCCACTGATCTATGTACTAAGCTTGGATTGTTGCCTGACCACATCTTTATCTTATTCTACAAACTGTTGCTGCTGATGGTTACCAAACTTGGATTGTTACTTGACCACGTCTCTGTCTTATGCTACAAACTATTCTGCCTATCTGTGTACTGAACCTGAACGGTTACTTGACTGCTCTTGTTATTATCATCCTCATCCACTGGACTCTGAATCTTCTTCCAAACCTTGACACACCTCCACACTGCGTTCATGCAGTGAAGAGGAACAGGGGGCTCAAAAGGAGAAATTTCTAGACTGGACCGAGGTGAGTCATTGGATGCCATATATCTTAATTTTACAAAACATTTGATGCTGTGCCACGTAAAAGATTGGTACATAAAATGAGATTGCTGGGACGGGGGGAAATGTGTGTACGTGGGTAAGCAACTGGCTCAGTGATAGAAAACAGGGTGGTTATTAATGGCACATACTCATATTGAGTAAACATTACTATTGGGGTACCACAGGGGTCAGTATTGGGTCCAATTCTCTTTTATATTAATGACCTTGTGGAAGGATTTGTAACAATGCTTTATTAATAGACCGGTTATAGAAACAGATAAGCAGATTTCAGGATAAATCAAGCTAATTTATTGGATCCTGAGACTGCAAGCAGTTGGCAACTAGAAGCAGCAGTGATCACACCACAAGAACAGGGATGCAGAAGCAAGTAATGGAAAAACTGGACAGTCCATAAACAAACAGAAGGGCAAACTGGCCCAGACATGCCAAACATTGGGGTGGCAGTGATGAAGCTGACCTCAGACGGTACCAGGAGCAGACTTGGACAGAACCAGAAGACACCCAGAGCAGCGACCAGGCATAGGCACTAGACTTGGAACCAGGAGATGCCAGGAACAAAGACCAGGAGTAGCCAGAGTCAGAACCAGGAGATATCAGGAGCATCATCCAGGAGCAGGTGGTCTCACATTACAGGATAGAGGTCTTGGCACAGACAGGTAGAGCTGACATGAAGCAGGATTGGTACAAGCACAGCAGCAGAGCAGGAGATCTAAAACAGTAACCAGGGGTCAATAGCAGGAGTACTGGTAAAAGGATCAGGATCTAGAGGCAAGAGCCAGACTACACCAGACTGGACAGGGCTACATTCAGAAACAATACACAATCCTTTATCAAAGGCTGATGGGACAGACAGGGTTTAAATAGCAGAGTTCATCAGCAGAAACCAATGAAACAACAAGAAGTTGCAAAGCATAAGAGACCTGCACTGGAGGGGTTAATGACTGTTTAGTTGCTGCATGTTATGGTAATGTAATGCACTTTAATATAGCTGAGGCAAAACATGTAATGTAGCAGAGCTGACTTGGAAGTGGACACTCAATCCCACCAGGGTCAAAAATTATTTTGCCAGTAGGGAAAAGGTGAAAGAGAATGCATTTTCTAACAGATTGCACAGTAAACTATATATTTTTCAGATGATAATAAACTGTGTAAAATAATTTACACAAATAACGAGAGTATTTTATTACAAATATAAGTTTATACATTTGGGAAGGGAAAATACATGTTACCATTACAAACAAATGGGGAAAAATTAGGCAAAACTGATGTGGAACAGCATTATTTTTATTATTTTAACTGGGCATTACTTTTGTGTGGGGAAGTACTAAGTAGGCATCATATTGTGGGGGGCCACTAAGGGTGCATCACTACTGTCTGGGCGCACTAAGTGGCATCACTACTGTGTGGAGGGAACCATGGTAACATCACTACTGGGGGAGACTATGGGGGCATAACTTCTGTGAAGGGGGCACTCTGGATATCATTACTGTGAGGGAAGCACTAAGGGGGAACCATGTGTATGTAGGGGCACTGGGGGCATCCTTACAATATGGGGGCACTAAGGGGAAATAATTTCTGTGAGTGCTCATCCTTACTTTGAGAGGGTTGCTAAGGGGGCATTACTACTGTATGGGAGGTACTAAGTGGGCATTATCGCTGTGTGGAGGCACTATTACTGTGTGCCACACAAAGAGGACACTATGAAAGAGTCTGGGTTAAAAAGAAGCTATATTAATTTGTGGGGGTACTATTAATGTGTACTTCACGAGGGGGGGCTCTATTCTAGTGTGGGGCACAAGGAAAGTGTGGGACACTATATCTTTGCCACTATTATTTTGTATGGCACTATCCTATCTGTATAGTACTATTTTTGTGGCAGTAGGATATTCTTAAAGCAGAACAGGATGAGAAGTTTTGGTACTGGGTTGGAGTGTGCTTGAAATGCAAAGCACTAGAAATGTCTGTGCAGAAAACACTGCAGAGACGAGTAATGGCTGGGAGAAGTCGTCAAAGGGGTCTGGGTTGGATGGAGATGGAGAGAAAAGGGAAAGTGAACGAGTCCAATCAGAGCATATGTTACCTGTGAGTAACTGGATGTAATTGTATTCATTGCACTGTATTCACAGCGGGAGCATACTCTGTAGAGCATCAGTAGAACTCTGTAGAGCATACTCTGTAGAACTGGTTTGTAAACACTGATACAGTATGATGTAATATCATTGATTATATTGGTCTTTGTGGTAGATATGTGGTCATGGTGTTGATGTAATATTTGGCCCTTGTATAGTGGTATTATTTGGTATGTGCCTGACTGTGTATTATTGAAAGGAAATCTATCATATATACATTAGTGTTTATGACGTGGCAAATTATTTGAGGGCAGGACTGATGCATTTACAGATACACGTACCACTCACAAAAATGCCTTAACTTTTACATGGAGCAGGTAAATGCTCTTGCTCGAGAGGAGGAGCATTAATTTGCTGTCGGGACAAGCCTTTTCTGGTTTTGCCTCAAAATGTTAGATAGCTGCTGCCAAGGCAAATAAGATCCTGATGTGCATCTTAAGGGACATAGATACACATGACAAGAACATAATTCTACCACTGTATTAATTACTAGTCAGACCACACATAGAATTTTTTGTACAGTTTTGGGCACTTGTGCACAAAAAAGACATAGTAGTAGAACTTGAGCAGGTTCAAGGGCAGGCAACCAAAGTAATACATGGAATGGTGGACTACAGTACTTGGCTTATTTAGGAAAAAAAGAAAACTGAGGGTTGATCTATTAACTATGTATAAATATATCACATGTCAATACAGAGATCTCTTGATTTATTTATACCCCGGACTGTAACCATATGGGTATGTTCACACCGGGTGGATATGCTGCGTAAAAGCAAACAGCCTAAATGTCCTGTGTGCTGCAGGGAATTCCGGGTGAAAAACCGCACCAAATTAGTGGTGCAGTTTTCCAGCTGGAATGTCCGCTGCGGAAAACTGCACAGAAAAAAAAGGATTCTTACCCGACGTCATGACGCTCTGCAGCCCTGGGATAAGATTTATCCCATGTGCCCGCTTCAGCCTGTGAGGGGTTAAACAGCCAGGAACAGTGCGATCGCTGTTCCTGGCCGTTAGTCCCGGGTGTCAGCTGTAAAACACAGCCAACAGCCGCAGCGTATGGAGCACTCTTACATTCCCCCCCGCACTACGACATACCAGACAAGTCGTTTTGCAGGAAGGGCCTAAAGAGATCAGGAGTTTTAAATTGTTTGAAGAAGTATTTTTGTTTAAATCTGTATTTACCTTAAGATAAGGTAAAAAATATACAGCACCAGAACCAAGCTCAGAACATATATACAGCTCCAAAACCAAGCTCAGTACATAAATATTGCACCAGAACCAAGCTCAGTACATAAATACAGAATCAGAACCAGAACCAAGCTCAGTACATGTATACAATACTGGAATAAATCTCAGTACATATATATAGCAGCAAAACCAAACTCAGTACATAAATACTGCACCGGAACCAAGCTCAGTACATATATACAGCACTAGAACAAAGCCAAGAATATATATCAAACACCAGAACAGAACTCAGTACATATATAAAGCCTCAGTACATAAATATTGCACCAGAACCAAACTCCATACATATATACAGGAACAGAACCAAGCTCAGTACATAAACAGAGCAGTGGAACCAAGCTCAGCACATAATAAAGCATCGGAACCAAGCTCAGTACATAAATATAGCAGCAGAACCAAGCTCAGTACATATATACAGCACCAGGACCAAGCCCAGTACATAAATACAGCACCAGAACAAAGCTCAGTACATATATACAATACTAGAATAAAACTCAGTACATATATACAACACCAGAACCAAGCTCATTATATACAAACCGCTCCAGAACCAAGCCCAGTACATAAATACAACACCAGAACCATGCCCAGTGCATAAATACAACACCATAAACAAGCTCAGTACATAAATACACCAGAATCAAGCTCAGTACATATAAATAGTACAAGCACAAATACAGCTCAGTACAGAGATAATGTTTAAAGCTAATTCAGTTAAACCACTGCCATATATGTGTGTACGACATAAAAAGACAGCTCCCAGTATAGCCTGAACAATGGTTATTATATGCTTGGGGTTGCTGTTTCACAAAATTTTTTTACCATCCATCATCTCGCTACAGATCCTACAGTGACTATAGTACTGATCAATCAGAGGCAGAATAAACATTTACATTTAGTGACTCAAAGGTGACATCATCTCAGTTTCTTTTTCAATCTTTTTCTCTTTCCTTCTCCTTCCTGTCCAAACTTCTATCATGACTTCTCCTGGCCACGACCCATCTCTGCACAGTTTGCCGCTCAGATGTCTTCGGCTCCTCACTTTTCCAACATTTTCACACCCATAAATGAAGATAAAATTCTCATGGTGCCACGCTGTATGCCGCTGAATGTAATAGTACTATATACTGTGCCCCTGAATATAATAGCACCATACACTGCACCCCTGAATAGAATAGTACCATACACTGTCCCCATGAATACAATTCTGTAAAGTAAAATACCATGCACACTAACACTGACCCCTGTAGATAGCGCCACTCACGGAGCCCCCTGTAGATAGTGCCACTCACAATGCTCCCTGTAGCTAGTGCCCCTCATAGAGTCCCCAGTATATAGTTCCCCCAGAGCGTCCCCTGTAGATAGTGCCCCCCTGTAGATATTGCCCCCAATGCTGCCCAAAAAAATAAAAATAAATTATAATGGAAATCTACAACAGCTCCTAACTGTCATAGATATCAATCTATGGGGTGTAGAAAGGTAAAGGCCCTTTTTGGGCCCATACCTTGCCCCGCCTCTATAAGATTACCCTCTCCCCACTCATCGAATTGTTACATTTTTAAAAAAAATGAAACAATAAGAAAAAATTATACTCACCTCATCGCTCCTATTCTACCCTCCAAGTCCCCTCTTCACTTCAGCACGGCTCAAAAAATGCACTGACGTCGGCAGTGTCAGGACATTGTATGCAATGCAGCATTGTTGAGTACTGCATTGCATATAAGGCCCTGACACTGCTCGGTTTCAGGACCTTGTATAAGCCACGCTAGAATGAAGAAGGGACAGGGGAGGAGCGGTGAGTGGAGTATGTGTTTTTTTTTATTTTATGGCCGATGTGGGGGGAATGGATGGAGCATGGCTGCGGTCATTGCATCACAAATGTGGCGCATGGCCCAGCTGAAAGATGCGATACATTTGCATATGAAATGCTAGTCTTAATAAACTTTTCATTTTGCTAGGATGTGCTGACCGACTTTTTGGTGTTTCATATTAATAAATTGTCCCCATAGTTCTTAGTCAAAAAGTAATCTTCAATGGAAGAAAAATAAAGATGGCTATTATTTCAAGTAGGTTCTGGACGTTGTGTTTTTGTTTACAAGTAAATAGTAGTCTTAAAGAAATATCAGTGATAAAATAAAAAATAAGTTGTACTTACCTTTTAAATCCTGAACCACCCCTGCGCCGAACATCCCCTTGTCCCCTGCCGGTTTTTATTTATGTTACTACAGCAATAACGTTGCAAACAAGCACTGACTTCTGCAGTGATGTCAGTAAGATTGACATGTCCTAAAGCACTAAGAGATCTACTTTTTCTGTTCAGTTCTGTACTCAGAATTTTAAGATACAGTTAACTAAAATAAACATACTATGTGGTACAATGTAAGACTTGCAATGTTAAGTGAGTGGTGACAATTACCAACAATGATCGTGAAAATTGCAATAAGTCAGTGTAAGCCCAGTAACTGTTCTGTGTGTTCTGCTCTATAATTACGCAGTTGCTGCAGTGCAGCCCTTCCACAAAGTTATAATTACTATGTAATTACCAAAAGAATGTGTTTCTATATGACAGACATATTTATACAGGTTTCTAGAATAAGGAAAAAGTCATTAAAACAGCTATCAACAATGATTAAAACATATCTGCAATAAATGCATAATGACGATTCTTCCATTGTGATATTTGTTGTTGAGTTGTGATCTGCACATCAGACTCCATTACCTGTTGTATATAGATAGCTTAATGCTGTTTGCACTCTTATATTTATTGAAAACGTTTAGAAATTTTATTGCAGACTATTTATGACTTCTAAAAATAATCAAGAATGACCTGCTTCCATGATTGACGATTGACCCTGATTCAGATAAAATAGCTATAATGTTTGATCTTAGATATTTAAAATATACTAATATCAATCAATTTTTGACTCATGTACACTACCATATTACTGCTCCATGCAACCTCCAAGTACTTAGCCATAATGCAACACCCATGAAAGTCCATGGGTCCCTACTGTAATTCTATATTCCTCCAATTTCATATGGAGGTATATGGAAAAAGTTGTGCAATCGCATCCTACATAATGATAGTATTCTCCCCTGCTAGTATTGCTTTTAGAGGAGAATAGCTCTGTAATATGGTGTTGTACAGTAGCAATATACATGGAGTAAGTACAACTCTGATGTATATGAGGCAGGGGCATAGCTAGGAGGGGCGACAGCGCCACTGAAACCAGCCCTCCTGCACAATAGGCGATAAATGACTGGATACGCTTCGTACCCGGCCATTCAGTGCCTTTCAATGACTCAAATGGCGCGATTACTACTCTGCGCCGCTTTCGTCGTTGAAAGGTGCTGATTGGCAGGGCAAGTCTTAGTGCCCTGCCAATCAGCGCCTTTAATAGATGCAAGCTGCGCGATGACGACATCGCGCCGCTTGCATCTATGAAAGGCGCTGATTGGCAGGGCAGAATGACTTGCACTGTCAATCAGCGCCTTTCAACGACGCAAGCAGCACAATGTCATTACACGGCTTGTGACGTTCAACCCCAGCAGACATGCTCAGAAGTGAGCAGGTCTGCATTGCCACTGAACGACGCGAGAACGGGAATAAGGTGAGTATGTAACGTTTTTCGTTTTTTTTATCCTAATAAAAATGTGAGTGACATTATCTACAGGGGGAGCTCTATCTACAGGGGGGGCTATATACAGGGGTAGGTTATATGTGGAGCACTATAGGGGGAGCTATATGTGAGGCACTATATACAGTGGGCTATATACAGGGGTGGACCATATCTGGAGCACTATAGGGGAGCTATATGTGAGGCACTATATACAGGGGGGATATATACAGGGGTGGGCTAAATGTGGAGCACTATAGGGGGAGCTATATGTATGGCACTATATACAGGAGTGGGCTATATGTTGGACAATATATACAGGGGTGGGCTATATCTACAGGGGGGCTATATACAGGGTTAGGCTATATATGGAGAACTATAGGGGGAGCTATATGTAAGGCACTATCTACAGGGGTGGGCTATATGTTGGACACTATATACAAGGGTGGGCTGTATGTGGAGCACTATCTACAGGGGGTCTATATGTGGGGCACTATCTACAGGGGTGCTACATGTGGGCCACTTATTTTATTAGTGGCTACAATGTGTGGCACTATATATAGGGGGGCTGTATGCATGGCACTATCTACAGGGGGCACGGTGTGTGTGTGTGTGTGTGTGTGTGACACAGTGTATGGTGCTATTATAATTATTGGTGCAGTGTATGGCGCTATTGTATTTAGGGGCACAATGTCTGGAACCAAGATAACTTTATCTTTGTTTATAGGTGCAGAAATGTTTGCAATTCAGATGTCTTCAGCTTCACACTTTTCATACTGCAGAAACGGGCTGTGGCCGGGAGAAGTCGTCAAAGAGGTCAGGACTGGATGGAGAAGAAAAGAGAAAAATAACAACTAGAATCTGATGTCACCTGTGAGTCACTTAATGTAAATGTTTATTCTGCCTCTAATTAGCACTGTAGTCACTGTATGATCTGCAGCGAGATGATGGGTGGTATGATTTTTTTTGTGAGACAGTGTCTCCCAGCATATCCTTACCATTGTTTTGGCCATGCTGGGAGCTGTATACAATTTAGTGCAAACATTTATGGCAGGGGTTGCACTGAATTGAGCTGTATTTGTGCTGGTGTTGTATTTATGTACTGAGCTTGGTTCTGGTGCTGTATTTATGTATTGAGCTTTGTTCTGGTGCAGTATATATGTACTGAGCTTGGTTCTGGTGCAGTATATATGTATGGAGCTTTTTTCTGGTGCTGTGCATATGTAATGAGCTTGGTTCTAGGGTTTTATATAGAACTATATTACTGCCTTAACGGTATGGCAGCTGGCCAACAGGACACAGGTCAAAGTCTATAGTTCATATAGGTGTACATAAGAAGCTTCGGAGAGTAGCAAGGAAGGGTTGGATGGGACATTGCAAGCAGGTAGACACCAGGTGTGGTGTAATAGGACAGGCATGGTATACGGCACAGCACAACTCCAACTCTATATGGCACTTGACCAGGATAGCACAGGATACAGGTAGCAGGAACAGGAAACACTGAGAACTGGAAGACACTACGTGTCACGTAGTGTTCGTGGACCCACTGGGCTGTACCGCCTTGGCGGTATGGCAGCTTGCCAACAGGGTACAGGTCAAAGTCTATAGTTCGTATAGGGTACCTGTGGCAGCTCGGACAGTAGCAAGGCAGGCTCGGCTGGGACTAGGCAGCGAATAGACGTCAGGCATGAAGTAGCAGGACAGGCGTGGAATACAGCACAGTGCGACTACAGCACAGCACAGCATTTGACCAGGATAGCATGGGAAACAGGTTACAGGATAGAGGATACAGGATACACTGGGAACTGGAAAACACTGGGAGACCATTTGCTTAGACAAACTAGGATACGACAAACAACACTCAGGCACTGCAGGAAGGGGCTGGACCCTACTTATAGTCCAGGGGGCTCATGGTCTAATTAGTTCTAAAGTCCGGTGCGCACTCTGCCTCTTTAAGAGCGGGAACGAGTGTGCATGCGCACCCTACGGGACCCGGCCATGGTGAGTGGAAGGGAGCGCTGGCATCTCCTGAGGAGGAGACTGGGGCCAGCACTCGCCGACCCATGGCTGCGGCCGTCAGGAGGTGAGTAAACCTGATGGCCGCAGCCATGGACATATCAGTATCCCCCTCTTACGCGCCCTATTCTTGGGGCCAGAGCGAGAGAGAAACTTCTTCAGAAGGGTAGGAGCATTGAGGTTCTCCTCTGGCTCCCAGGACCTCTCTTCCAATCCACCAAATAAAAAGTCTTTCCTCTCACTTTCTTGGTGTCCAAGATCTCCTTAACCTCGAAGGTGTCTGATGGGCCTCTGGAAGCAACCGCAGGGCTAGGAGTCTTGGTAAAGTGGTTCAGAACCACGGGTTTCAGGAGAGAATAAAGAAACCTATAAGCACTCCAAATGATTGTGTAGATTTCCAAAGGCAATTAGAATTTTTTTATTTTTTATTTTTTGTTCATACCAAAAGGTATAGTGTGCACAGAAGAACAGAATTTAAATGCAAGCGATAGAAATTATAGGACGTTTCGGCCCTACCAGGGCCTTTCTCACATTCGCTGCAACTAGAAATAAAAGTATAAGAAAAACATGACAATTTATATTGGACTGAAAAGATAAAAAATAGTATGCATATAAATTCAAGCATGAAAATATATTTAGATACAAAACAATATCAAAAGTCGTACATTAGAACAATTCAATGATACATATGGTATTCTGTATAAGCAGTATAATATACCATTTAAATCTGGCCATTTCAATGATGATTAAGTATATTTAGAAGTCATTTCCTAAAATAAAGTATAAAGATATATAGGTATACACAAGGGAGATGAGACCTACAAGAAAGGGTCTATATGTTATAATACGTAGTATAAGCGAAATGGAAGTATAAAGTAGGAGAGGTATTATGCAAATATCTCTCTAGACCATACCATAAAATACCGGTGTGAAAAATGACTTGTGAACCATAAAGATATAGGAAAAGGAATAGACAATAGACCAATAGGACAATATCATACCTGTATATAATCAAGATGGAAGGTATGGGATCTGAATAGCGTCTGTATATGAATCTATTGTTACAAAAGAACGATGTGTAGAGTAAGTAATTATTAAAGAAAACTGTTATGATAGTGTCAGTATGAAAAGAATCGTACCTGTATATGATCAAGGATAAGGATAAATGATGTAGTAGGCGTCCAATGTGAAAGGAAAGCTCACAGACGTGTCTGTTTTAAACAGCATGTCTCGAGACCGGATATCCGGTGAATGACACGCAAATACATCGGTACATGCGTAATGTGGGGAATAGTGATTGGTCTATTGTCTATTCCTTTTCCTATATCTTTATATTCTAATTGCCTTTGGAAATCTACACAATCATTTGGAGTGCTTATAGGTTTCTTTATTTTTACAATTGGGGTACAACCCGAACCTATTAATAGCACCAACTATTAGGAGTGCATCCATACCTTCCATCTTGATTATATACAGGTATGATATTGTCCTATTGGTCTATTGTCTATTCCTTTTCCTATATCTTTATGGTTCACAAGTCATTTTTCACACCGGTATTTTATGGTATGGTCTAGAGAGATATTTGCATAATACCTCTCCTACTTTATACTTCCATTTCGCTTATACTACGTATTATAACATATAGACCCTTTCTTGTAGGTCTCATCTCCCTTGTGTATACCTATATATCTTTATACTTTATTTTAGGAAATGACTTCTAAATATACTTAATCATCATTGAAATGGCCAGATTTAAATGGTATATTATACTGCTTATACAGAATACCATATGTATCATTGAATTGTTCTAATGTACGACTTTTGATATTGTTTTGTATCTAAATATATTTTCATGCTTGAATTTATATGCATACTATTTTTTATCTTTTCAGTCCAATATAAATTGTCATGTTTTTCTTATACTTTTATTTCTAGTTGCAGCGAATGTGAGAAAGGCCCTGGTAGGGCCGAAACGTCCTATAATTTCTATCGCTTGCATTTAATTTCTGTTCTTCTGTGCACACTATACCTTTTGGTATGAACAAAAAATAAAAAATAAAAAAATTCTAATTGCCTTTGGAAATCTACACAATCATTTGGAGTGCTTATAGGTTTCTTTATTTTTACAATTGGGGTACAACCCGAACCTATTAATAGCACCAACTATTAGGAGTGCATCCTTACTATATTTTTTTAAGGTTTCAGGAGAGAGACATGGAAGGAGTTGAGGATCCTGAGAGTAGAAGGCAGCCGAAGCTTGTAGGCAACAGGGTTGATCTGCTGCAAGATCTCGAAGGGTCCAAGGAACCTGGGAGCAAATTTGTATGATGGCACCCTCAGAAGAATATTCCTGGAGGACAGCCAGACCTTCGTGCCAGGAAGAAACTGAGGGGATTCTCTTCTCCTAGTATCCGCCTTCCGTTTCATGCGGTCGACCACCAGCAGGATGGATGATCAAGTCTGCTGCCAGATCTGCAGAAAGTTCCTAAAAGCAGTATCAGCAGCTGGTACCTCTGGCGTATCAGGTAACGGGAGAGGAATTTGTGGGTGTTGGCCATAGACGATAAAGAACGGTGTATTCCTTGTGGACTCGTTGGTGAGAATTCAGCCCACGGGAGCAACTGCACCCAGTCATCATGCTGCTTTGAGATGAAGTGGTGTAAGTAGCTCTCCAAGATCTGATTGATCCTCTCGACCTGACCACCTAGCAGCTAGTCTTCCTAGCACTCCGCAGTGGGCTCTCCAGAACTTTGAGGTGAACTGAACCCCCCGATCAGACACAATATGCTGTGGCAAGCCATGCAGGCGGAAGTTGTGTTGGATAAAAAGCTTGGCCAGTTGAGGAGCAGAAGGAAGACCGGTCAGAGGAACGAAGTGGGCCATCTTCGAAAATCGATCAACCACCACCCAAACAGTACTGCATCCAGCAGAGAGAGGCAGGTCAGTGACAAAGTCAATAGCTATATGCTGCCAGGGAGCATCGGGCACAGGCAATGGCTGGAGCAGGCCAGCAGGGCTGGAGTGAGCAACCTTGTTAGCTGCACACACTGAGCAAGAAGAAACAAAGTCGATAATGTCCTTGGGCAGCGTGGGCCACCAAAATTGACGGCCAATCGGATCCTCAGATCCCGGGTCTTACGGGTCCCCGCATGACCTGCCAGTCTAGCGGAGTGTCCCTAGCAGAGGATTCTCCCTATGTTAGCCATGCGCAGAAAAGTCCTCCCTGGAGGAATGTTCCCAACTTGCAGAGGATTGACAGAGACAATACGAGACGGATCAATAATGTTCTGTGCAATTTCCATGGTGTCTTCAGTCTCAAAAGACCTGGACAAGGCATTGACCCTCAGATTCTTGTTGGCCGGGCGATAATGGAGCTCAAACTGGAACCTGGTAAAGAACAGTGACCACCTGGCCTGACGAGGGTTCAGCGATTGGGCCGTCTGAAGATAGGTGAGGTTCTTGTGGTCTGTAAAAATCAGGATGGGATGAGCTGCGCCCTCTAGTAGATGTCTCCACTCTTCCAGAGCCAATTTGATGGCCAGTAACTCACGATCCCCAATCGAGTAGTTGTGTTCTGCGGAAGAGAAGAGCTTAGAGAAATGTCCACATACCATTGACTTGCCCTTGGAACCTCTCTGGAACAGGAGTGCGCCAGCACCGACAGAGGATGCGTCCACCTCCAACGAGAACTGCAGAGAAACATCTGGATGATGGAGGATAGAGGCTGATGTGAAAGAATTCTTCAGGCTATTGAATGCGGACTCTGTCTCAGGAGTCCACACCTTGGCGTTCATGCCCTTCTTACTGAGGTTAGATATAGGAGAAGTCAGTGAGGAGAAGTTTGGAATAAACTGCCTGTAAAAATTGGCAAATCCCAGAAAGCGCTGTATGGCCCTCAAGCCTTGAGGGGGTGGCCATTCCAGGACAGACTTTACTTTTTCAGGATCCATCTTGATACCTCTATTTGAGACAATGTAGCCCAGGAAGGGTAGAGCATCTTTCTCAAACACGCACTTCTCCAACTTGGCGTACAGACGATTCTCCCTTAACCGCAGCAAAATTGACGGACATGTCTCTGATGCATCATAGGATCTGGAGAAAAAAATCAAGATGTCATCAAGATAAACCACAACACAAACATAGAGCAGGTCACGGAAAATGTAATTAACGAACTCCTGGAAGACCGCAGGAGCATTACAAACGCCGAAGGGCATTACAAGATATTCATAGTGTCCATCACGGGTTTTAAATGTAGTCTTCCATTCGTCACCCCGGCAAATCCGGATTAGATTGTAAGCCCCACACAGGTCTAGTTTGGAAAAAATCTTGGCACCACGTATACGATCGAACAATTCAGAGATCAGTGGCAATGGATACTTATTTTTCACAGAGATTTGGTTGAGACCCCGGTAGTCAATACAAAGACGCAGGGAGCCATCCTTCTTTTTGATGAAGAAGAACCCGGCTCCTGCCGGAGAGGAAGACTATCGTATGAAGCCCCTCTCCAAGTTCTCTTTAATATAGGCGGACATGGACAGAGTCTCTGGCAAGGAGAAAGGATATATCCTACCACGGGGAAGGGATGCACCAGGAATCAGCTTGATAGGACAGTCATACGATCGGTGTTGGGGCAGTGTCTCCGTCTCCTTTTGCTGAAGACGTCCGAAAATGCAGCATAATGACGAGGCAATCCTGCCAATGACCAAGGCAGAGGAGGCTGAACCGAACGAATCTGCGCCAGGCATTGGCTGTGACACTCAGGGCCTCACTGGAGAACCTCTCCAGAGTTCCAGTCCAGGACTGGGGCATGTAGTCGGAGACAAGGAAGGCCCATTAGCACAAGGTTAACGGCTTTGGATAGGACATAGAACGACAGAAGTTCAGAGTGGAGGGCCCCCACTTGGAGCCTCAGCGGCTTGGTCACAGCTTTAACTGGATCTGACAGAGGTAGTCCATTTACCGATGCAACCATCAACGGTCTCTCCAGGGGGGTAGTGGGTAATTGAAGAAGGTCCACCAGGTCTCTACAAATGAAATTAGCAGCGGATCCAGAGTCCAGACCTGATGTGTTTTCTCACCGGACACTATGGTCACGGCTATGGACAATTTAGACGGGTGTCCTTCTTTGCCTTAGGTTGTCTTTCCTACCAACCCTAGGCTTTGGGGCTTTTGGGGACACAGACACACAAGATGGCCTCCGAGGCAGCAATAAAGACAGAGTCCCGAAGTGCGTCTGCGTTGTCTCTCCTGGGTAGATAGCATACATTGGTCCTTCCTCACAGACTCCTTAGGAGGATCGGCCTCTGGGGACGGCAGGGGTTGCTGCAAGGTAGCGACCGCACTAGGAAGAGCTCCCTCCTGACGAACCTCTTGGAGCCATTCTCGGGGCCTTCTATCAATCCGGGTAGCCAGAAGGATGAGGTCATCCAGGGTAGAGTGCAAGTCTCGAGCGGCAAGTTCGTCCTTAATTTTAGGAGACAGTCCATGCCTGAATGTAGCCACCAGGGCCTCATTGCTGCACAACAGTTCTCCCACCAGGGTGCGGAAGTGGATGCGTACTCGCCCACAGAGATGTCTCCTTGGCGTAGATTCAACAAGGAAGCCGCTGCAGAGGAGACTCGTCCAGGCTCCTCAAACACTGTGCGAAATGTCCGGAGGAACCCCTGGAAGTCATGGGTCTCTGGTCCTTTTCTCTCCCAGATAGGGTACGCCCATGAGAGGGCCTTGCCAGTAAGAAGAGAGATGATTAAAGCGACCCTTGCGCCATCAGACGAAAATGCCTTTGGATACAGGCTGAAGTGAATCTGGCACTAGTTCAAAAATCCACGACAGGAATTGGCAAAGATAAATGAGGATCAACAATGCCAGGAGGTGTAGTCTGAGAATCAGTACTGTCAGGAGGTGTAGTAGTAGGTGTAGTAGGAGGAACGGCAGCTTGTGCCTCCTGCCGACGTGCGAGAATGTTCAAGGCCTGGAGGAGTTGGTCCTGTCGAGACTGGAGGTCCAGCATATCCGGCATATCCTTCCGAATCTCTTGTGACGTCATCTTGCATCGACCAGCGGGGTCCATGGCCTGAGCGTACTATCACGTAGGGTTCGTGGACCCACTGGCCCGTACTGCCTAGGCGGTATGGCAGCTGGCCAACAGGGTTCAGGTCAAAGTCTATAGTTCGTATAGGGTACCTGTGGCAGCTCGGACAGTAGCAAGGCAGGCGCGGCTGGGACTAGGCAGACGCCAGGCGTGGAGTAGCAGGACAGGCATGGAATACAGGCGTGGAATACAGCACAGCACGACTACAGCACAGCACGGCACTTGACCAGGAAAGCACGGGATAGAGGTTACAGGATACAGGATACACTGGGAACTGGAAAACACTGGGAGACAATTTGCTTAGACAACCTAGGATACAACAAACAATGCTCAGGCACTGCAGGAAGGGGCTGGACCCAACTTATAGTCCAGGGGGCTCATGGGCTAATTAGCACTAAAGTCCGGTGTGCACACTACCCCTTTAGGAGCGGGCACGGGCGTGTGCGCGCACCCTACGGGACCCGGCCAAGGTGGGTGGAAGTGAGCGCTGGCATCTCCTAAGGAGGAAACTGGGGCCAGCGCTCGCCGACCCATGGCTGCGGCCGTCAGGAGGTGAGTGAACCTGACGGCCCGCAGCCATGGACATGACACTAGGAGACCATTTGCAGAGACAAACTAGGGTAACGACAACAAAGCTCAGGCAATACAGGAAGGGGCAGAGCCCTTCTTAAAGTCCAGGGTGCTCTGGGAGCAATGAGCTCGCAAGCGCACCCTGGTGGTCACTGTGGAATAGGACGGCCGCATGTGCAGACATCTCTGGAGATAAGGGCGTCGACCGGAGTGAAGGAGTTTGTGTTCAGCGACCACGGATGTTACAGTATCTCCCCTCTTACTATACCTCCTCTTGGAACCAGAATGAGAGAAACTTCTTAATGAGGGTAGTAGTATTGAGATTCTCTTCTGGCTCCCAGGACCTCTCTTCTGCACCAAACCCCTTCCAATCCACTAAATAAAAGGTTCTTCCTCTTACGTTTTTAGTGTCCAGGATCTCCTTAACCTCAAAAGTATCTGATGAACCGCTGGGAGCCACTGCAGGAGTGAAAGTCTTGGAGCAGCGGTTCAAGATCACAGGCTTCAGCAGGGAGACATGGAAGGAGTTGGGGACCTTGAGGGTAGGAGGCAGCCGAAGCTTGAAGGAGCCAGAGATGATTTGTCACAAAATCTCGAAGGGTCCGAGGAACCTGGGGGCAAACTTATACGATGGCACCCTCAACCGGATATTTCTGGAGGACAGCCAGACCTTGGTGCCTGGAAGAAACTGGGGAGGCTCTCGTCTTCTTGTGTCTGCCTTCTTTTTCATGTGGTCGACCGCCAGTAGAATAGAAGATCCGGTCCGCTGCCAGATCTGTGGAAAGTCCCTGAATGTAGAGTCGGCTGCAAGCACCTCGGACATAGTGGAAACAGGAAGAGGTATTCGTGGGTGTTGGCCACAGACAATGAATAATGGACTGGAGGCGGTGGATTCACTAGTGTGGTTGTTGTAGGACAACTCAGCACAAGGAAGCAGCTGCCTGCAGATAAAGTGTTGTAGATAGTTCTCCATAATCTGATTAATTCTCTCTACTTGACCATTGGACTGGTGATGGTAGGCTGAGGAAAAGTCCAACTTCATACCGAGGAATCCGCAGAGAGTTCTCCAGAACTTTGAGGTGAACTGAACCCCCCGATCCGACACAATATGCAGAGGCAAGCCGTTCAGACGGAAGATGTGTTAGATGAAGAGATTGGCCAGTCGAGAAGCAGAAGGTAGGCCGGTCAGTGGAACAAAAATGAGCCATCTTGGAGAATCGGTCCACCACCACCCAGACCATACTGCATTCAGCAGAGGGAGGCAGATCCGTAACAAAGTCCATAGCAATATGTTGCCAGGGGGCATCGTGCACAGGCAGTGGCTGGAGAAAGCCAGCCAGTCTGGAGTGGGCAACTTTATTTTCTGCGCACACCGTGCAGGAGGACACAAAGTCTGTGATGTCTTTGCGCAGCGTGGGCCACCAGATCTGACGGGCAATCAGGTCTCGTGTCTTACGGGCACTCGCGTGACCTGCCAGCTTGGAACTGTGTCCCCAGCGGAGGATTCTTCCTCTGTCAGCCAGACGCACAAAAGTCCTCCCCGGGGGAATGTCTCTAACTTGCAGAGGGTTGACAGGGATAATGCAGGATGGATCGATGATATTCTGTGGAGGCTCCATAGTGTCCTCTGTCTCGAACGACCTGGACAAGGCATCAGCCCTCATATTCTTGTCGGCCGGACAGTTGTGGAGCTCAAACTGGAACTGGGGAAAGAACAGCGACCACCTGGCCTGATGGGGAGTCGTTGGGACATTTGGAGATACGTGAGGTTCTTGTGGTCCGTGAATATTAGAATGGGATGAACTGCCCCCTCTAACAGATGTCTCCACTCCTCCAGAGCCAATTTGATGGCCATTAACTCCCGATCACCAATCGAGTAGTTGCGTTCTGCGGAAGAGAAGAGTTTAGAGTAATAGCCACATACCACTGTTTTGCCCATGGAACCTCTCTGGAACAGGAGTGCACCAGCACTGACAGAGGAGGCATCCACCTCCAACGAGAAGTGTCGAGATACATCTAGATGATGGAGGATAGAGGCTGACGTGAAGGCACTCTTCAGGCTGTTAAATATGAATTTTGCCTTAAGGAGTCCACACCTTGGCGTTTATGCCTTTCTTGTGAGGGTAGAGATAGGAGATGTTAGTGAGGAGAAGTTTGGAATGAACTGTCTCTAGAAATTAGCGAATCCCAGAAAGCACTGTATGGACCTCAAGCCTTGAGGGCGTGGCCACTCCAGGACAGGTCATTAACGAACTCTTGAAAGACCGCTGGAGCATTACACAGGCCAAAGGGCATTACTATATATTCATAGTGTCCGTCACGGGTGTTAAATGCCGTCTTCCATCCGTCACCCCGGCTATTCCGGATTGGGTTGTAAGCCCCCCGTAGGTCTAGCTTAGAAAAAATCTTGGCTCTTCGTATACCATCAAACAGTTCAGAGATCAATGGCAACGGATATCTATTTTTTACCGTGATCTGGTTGAAACCCTGATAGTCGATGCAAGGACGCAGAGAAGCATCATTTTTCTTGACGAAGAAGAACCCGGCTTCCATATGAATCCCCCCTCAGAGTTCTCCTTAACCCCTTAATGACCAGCCTATTTTAGATCTTAATGACCAAGCCATTTTTTAAGCTTTTCCATCGTCTCATTCAAAGAGCTATAACCTTTATATTTTTGCATCGACATAGCTGTATAAGGTCTTGCTTTTTGAAGGACAAGTTGTAATTTTTAATAGCACCATTTTGGGGTACATAGAATTTATTGAATTTTATAAACTTTTTTTTTTGGGGGGGGGAATAGAAAAAAAACAGCAATTTCGCCACACTTTTTTGCGTCCTAAATTTACGCCGTTTACCGTG
Source organism: Rhinoderma darwinii (assembly GCF_050947455.1). Lineage (NCBI taxonomy): Eukaryota > Metazoa > Chordata > Amphibia > Anura > Rhinodermatidae > Rhinoderma > Rhinoderma darwinii. Next base: position 285,693,533 of record NC_134689.1, on the reverse strand, counting down.
TGGTATAAATAACACAATAACTTTATTCAGTGGGTTGTTGCGATGCAATGATACCAAATTTGTATAGTTTTTGTATGTTTTACTACTTTTACACAGTGAAAACACTTTTTTTTCAAAATTATTTGATTTTGTGTCTCCATATTTGAAGAGCCGTAACATTTGAAATTTTTCACCGATGCAATTGTAGGAGGGCTTTTTTTTTGCGGGACGACTTGTAGTTTTTATCGGTACAATTTTGGAGTACATGCGACTTTTTGATCACTTTTTATCACATTTTTTTTAAGGCTGGATTAAAAGAAAACAGCAATTTTTGCATGGTTTTTAATTTTATTTTTTACAACGTTCACCCTGCGAGTTAAATGATGTAATAAGTTTATAGTTGGGGTCAATATGGACGCGGCGATACCAAATATGTGTAACTTTTTTACTTTATTTTGTTTGTTAATAATAAAGCAGTTTGTAAGGGGGAAAAGTGTGTTTTTCATTTTTTTTTTCCACTTTTTATTTTTTCACTGTTTATTAAACTTTTTTTCAACTTTTTTACTAGTCCCACTAGGGGACTTCACTGTGCGATTATCTGATCACAGTTATAATACACTACAATACTTCTGTATTACAGTGTATTATGCCTGTCCGTGTAAAATGGACAGGCATTTGCTAGGTCATGCCAGAGGCATGATCTAGCAGGCATTCACTACAGGCAGACCTGGGACCTTTATTAGGCCCCCGGCTGCCATCGGAGACACAGACACTCGGTGATCTTATCACCGAGTGTCGGTGAGATGAGAGGGAGCGCCCTCCCTCTCTCCAAAACCACTCAGATGCGGCACATGCTATTGAGCGCCGCATCTGAGGGGTTAAACGGGTGAGATCGATACTAATATCGATCTCACATGTTCGAGCAGGGATGCCCCCAGCCCTCAGCTACCTCTGGCAGCTGAGAACAGGGAGATTTGACAGCTCCCTGCTCTGTTTATTTATTCTGATGCAGTGACGTAAATATTCTTTTGCATCAGAATAAAGCCCCTTAGTGACCGATGTAAAAACACTATGGTGCGGTCACTAACGGGTTAACATAGGCGGACATGGACAGAGTCTCTGGCAAGGAGAAGGGTTATACCCTACCACGGGGAAAGGATGCACCAGGAACCAGCTCAATAGGACAGTCATATGCCCGGTGTGGGGGCAGCATCTCTGCCTCTTTCCTCCTGAAGACATCCGAGAATGCAGAATAATGACAAGGCAATCCTGCCAAGGACCGAGGCAGAGGAGGCTGAGCCGAACGAATCTGTACCAGGCAGCGGTTGAGACACTTGGAACCCCACTGGAGAACCTCTCCAAAACTCCAGTCCAAGACTGGGGCATGTAGTCAGAGCCAGGGCAGGCCCAGCAGCACAGGGTTGATGGCTTTAGCCAGGACAAAGAACAATATGAGCTCAGAATGGAGGGCTCCCACTTGGAGCCTCAGTGGCTTGGTCACAGCTACAACCGGGTCTGGCAGAGGTAGTCCGTTCACAGATGCAACCATCAAAGGTTTCCAGAGGGTTTGTGGGATTTTGGAGAAGATCCACCAGGTCTCTTCGAATGAAATTAGCAGCGGATCTAGAGTCCAGATAAGCAGAGACCCGGTGCGTTTTTCGCCGAACACTATGGTCACGGGAATGGACAATTTAGACAAAAGTCCTTCTTTGCCCAGGGTTGTCTCTCCCACCAACCCTAGGTTCTGGGGCTTTTGGGGGCACAGACGCACAAGATGACCTCCGAGGCCGCAATATAGACAGAGTCCCGATGTGCATCTGCGTTGTCTCTCCTGGGTGGACAGCTTAAACTAGTTCGTCCTCACAGACTCCTTTGGAGCATCAGCATCTGAGGACAGCAGAGGTTGCTGCAAAGTAGAAACCGGGCTAGGGTGTCGTCCCTTCCGACAAGCTTCTTGGAACCGTTCTCGGATCCTTATATCAATCCGGGCGGCTAGAAGGATGAGATCATCCAGGGTAGACAGTAGATCTTGGGCGGCAAGCTCGTCCTTAATCTCAGGAGAAAGTCCCTGCCAGAGTGTAGCCACCAGGGCCTCATTGTTCCACAACAATTCTCCCGCCAGGGTGCGGAATTGGATGGCGTACTCGCTCACGGAGGTGTTCCCCAGGCGTAGTTTCAGCAAGGAGGCGAAATGTCCGTAAAAACCCCTGGAAGTCACGGGTCTCTGGTCCTGTCTCTCCCAGATAGGGTTCGCCCATGCAAGGGCCCTGCCAGTGAGGAGAGAGATGATGAATGCGACCATTGCGCCGTCAGACGAAAATGCCCTAGCATACAGGCCAAAGTGGATCTGGCACTGGTTCAAAAATCGCCTGCAGGTCTTCACGTCCCCATCTTATCGGTCAGGAAGCGGCAAAGAGAATCTGGGATCAGCACTGCCAGGAGGTGTAGTCGGAGGATCTGTACTGCCAAGAGATGTAGTAGGAGGAACAGCAGCTTGCAAATCCAGCCGATGTGCAACAATGTTCAATGCCTCGAGGAGTTGGTCCTGTCGAGACCGGAGGTCTAGCATATCCACCCGCATCTCTTGTGACATCATCATGGTCTTGGATTGACCATCGGGGTCCATGGCCTGAGCTTACTGTCACGTTGGGTATGTGGACCCACTGGACTGTACCACCCTAACAGTATGGCAGCTGGCCAACAGGACACCAGGCATGGTGTAACAGGACAGGCGTGGTATACGGCAAAGCATGACTCCAACTCGATACGGCACTTGACCAGGATAGCACGGGATACAGGTAGCAGGAACGGGAAACACTGGGAACTGGAAGACACTAGGAGACCATTTGCAGAGACAAACTAGGGTAACAACAACAAAGCTCAGGCAATACAGGAAGGGGCAGAGCCCTTCTTATAGTCCATGGAGCTCTGGGAGCAATCAGCTCAATCTCACACCTGTGTAAGCTCTGGCTTCTTAAGTCTGGACTGAGCTCGTGAGCGCACCCTGGTGGTCACGGTGGAACAGGATGGCCGCATGTGCAGACATCTCTGGAGAGAAGGGCATCGACCGGAAGGAGTTCATGGTTAGCGACCACGGACGTTACAATTGGTAGAGAAAACAAACATGGCGAGGGAGAATTAGATGTCAGGAAAGAGGTTCGGGGGGTGCCAAACGGAATCTTTGCCCCGGGTGCTGGAGAATCTAGCTACGCCGCTGTTATGAGGTCTAAGTCTGTACAGTTCACAGATCCTCTGTTAATAGGTCTTTACTGACACTGTCATTAAAATATTCTTTGCTCTTCCCTTTTGTCTCTGGGGATATAAACTATCGACATTAATTTTTCTAATGCACCTGTAAGTACAAGTATTATATGCAATTAGCCAAAACACAATGTTTTTATTGTTCAGCCATATAAAGAAGATTAAGTTATACTTTAACTCACTTTGCCAAAGAACCAAAGCTAATGTTTATTTTCCACAGATGTTCTTTTCAGCTAAACAAACCAGAGCCTGAAATTTGCATCCATGCAAAGCACAACGTCATTTTTCTTCTTCACACATAAATATAAAGGAGGGATAATTTCAGGATGAAAAGCCTTAAACAGGATGTGAAAATTATAATATATTGGTTACCATAAAGAAAATAAATGGTTACAGTTTGTTATTTTGCAGGAATATAGAGCAATATACACTACCGTTCAAAAGTTTGGGGTCACTTAGAAATTTCCTTATTTTTGAAAGAAAAGCACAATTTTTTTCAATGAAGATAACATTAAATGAATCAGAAATACACTCTATACATTGTTAATGTGCAAAATGACTATTCTAGCTACAAACGTCTGGTTTTTAATGCAATATCTACATAGGTGTATAGAGGCCCATTTCCAGCAACCATCACTCCAGTGTTCTAATGGTACATTGTGTTTGCTAACTGTGTTAGAAAGCTAATGGATGATTAGAAAACACTTGAAAACCCTTGTGCAATTATGTTAGCACCGCTGTAAACAGTTTTGCTGTTTAGAGGAGCTATAAAACTGACCTTCCTTTGAGCTAGTTGAGAATCTGGATTATTACATTTGTGGGTTCGATTAAACTCTCAAAATGGCTAGAAAAAGAGAGCTTTCATGTTAAACTCGACAGTCTATTCTTGTTCTTAGAAATTAAGGCTATTCCATGCGAGAAATTGCCAAGAAACTGAAGATTTCCTACAACGGTGTGTACTACTCCCTTCAGAGGACAGCACAAACAGGCTCTAACCAGAGTAGAAAGAGAAGTGGGAGGCCCCGCTGCACAACTGAGCAACAAGACAAGTACATTAGAGTCTCTAGTTTGAGAAATAGACGCCTCACAGGTCCTCAACTGGCAGCTTCATTAAATAGTACCCGCAAAACGCCAGTGTCAACGTCTACAGTGAAGAGGCGACTCCGGGATGCTGGCCTTCAGAGTGGCAAAGAAAAAGCCATATCTGAGACTGGCTAATAAAAGGAAAAGATTAATATGGGCAAAAACACACAGACATTGGACAGAGGAAGATTGGAAAAAAGTGTTATGGACAGACGAATCGAAATTTGAGGTGCTTGGATCACACAGAAGAACATTTGTGAGACGTAGAACAACTGAAAAGATGCTGAAAGAGTGCCTAACGCCATCTGTCAAGCATGGTGGAGGTAATGTGATGGTCTGGGGTTGCTTTGGTGCTGGTAAAGTGGGAGATTTGTACAAGGTAAAAGGGATTTTGAATCAGGAAGGCTATGACTCCATTTTGCAACGCCATGCCATACCCTGTGGACAGCGCTTGATCGGAGCCAATTTCATCCTACAACAGGACAATGACCCAAAGCACACCTCCAAATTATGCAAGAACTATTTAGACAAGAAGCAGGCAGCTGGTATTCTATCTGTAATGGAGTGGCCAGCGCAGTCACCAGATCTCAACCCCATAGAGCTGTTGTGGGAGCAGCTTGACCGTATGGTATGCAAGAAGTGCCCATCAAGCCAATCCAACTTGTGGGAGGGGCTTCTGGAAGCATGGGGTCAAATTTCTCCCGATTACCTTAGCAAATTAACAGCTAGAATGCCAAAGGTCTGCAATGCTGTAATTGCTGCAAATGGAGCATTCTTTGACGAAAGCAAAGTTTGAAGGAGAAAATTATTATTTCAAATAAAAATCATTATTTCTAACCTTGTCAATGTCTTGTCTATATTTTCTAGTCAATTTGCAACTCATTTGATAAATATAAGTGTGAGTTTTCATGGAAAACACAAAATTTTCTGGGTGACCCCAAACTTTTGAACGGTAGTGTATATTTTTTCAAACAGTTGTTCTACACATCATCGAGAAGTAGCTCTCTTATATTTTGTTGTATTGACATCTTGGAAAAAACATTATAGAGAATCTTTCATTGATTGAAGATATTATCAAAGGCTAAATATTTCTGTGCGGCTTTAGATGAAGACCATGATCTATTCTAATACTTCTCAGAGTTCTATACATTCAACAGCTATCTGACACAGAGTTGAGATAAAATCCTGGCAAAGAATTCATTGTACCTACGTATATTTTCAGGTGACTTTTTAGAATAAGCTGTGTTGTGTGTACATGAGTAATAACACTATATTTGGACATTTTATGAGTTGTATCCTGAATGTGTCCCGTTTTTCTCCTCTGCAGGCTCTATCTCTAATTGTCCGTTTTTCCTGAGCTCAGCTCCATAGGGGGCAGATGAACTGCTACCATGTCTTCTATGTGCTCTGCTCCCTCCAACTCCCCAGTCCAAGGTATTCTGCCTTCCTGCTAGACTGTTCCTAAGTTCAAATCAGCTACTATTCCACTACAATTAACTAAATAAAATAAAAAATTTAACAAGGTGTAAAAAATAAAAACAGGGAGATACAGGGTGAATAAAATTTTAGAAAAAATTAAATAAAACACACTCCCAGAATAAGTAAAAAATTCCATCTTGTTTATTTCAGTTTACATAGTGCAAAGTTTCAATCCCATACTGAGGTTTTTTGGGTTTGAAGAAAATTCCTTGTGGGAGTAAAACATCACACTATGTAAACTGAAATAGACAAGATTGAATTTTTCACTTATTCTGGGGGCGCTGCAATAATTTGTTTCTACTATTGAAGATCCTCCGAACAGGATCATTTCCTGGCACCCTGTTCATCTATTATATTTTTTACAGTGCTGCTGCTGTCTTTCAACTTAATTTGTGGTTTATATATTTATATATATATATACACTACCGTTCAAAAGTTTAGGGTCACTTAGAAATTTCCTTATTTTTGAAAGAAAAGCACAGTTTTTTTCAATGAAGATAACATTAAATTAATCAGAAATACACTCTATACATTGTTAATTTGCTAAATGACTATTCTAGCTGCAAACGTCTGGTTTTTAATGCAATATCAACATAGGTGTATAGAGGCCCATTTCCAGCAACCATCACTCCAGTGTTCTAATGGTACATTGTGTTTGCTAACTGTGTTAGACGGCTAATGGATGATTAGAAAACACTTGAAAACCCTTGTGCAATTATGTTAGCACCGCTGTAAACAGTTTTGCTGTTTAGAGGAGCTATAAAACTGACCTTGCTTTGAGCTAGTTGAGAATCTGGAGCATTACATTTGTGGGTTCGATTAAACTCTCAAAATGGCTAGAAAAAGAGAGCTTTCATGTGAAACTCGACAGTCTATTTTTGTTCTTAGAAATGAAGGCTATTCCAATGCGAGAAATTGCCAAGAAACTGAAGATTTCCTACAACGGTGTGTACTACTCCCTTCAGAGGACAGCACACACAGGCTCTAACCAGAGTAGAAAGAGAAGTGGGAGGCCCCGCTGCACAACTGAGCAACAGGACAAGTACATTAGAGTCTCTAGTTTGAGAAATAGACGCCTCACAGGTCCTCAACTGGCAGCTTCATTAAATAGTACCCGCAAAACGCCAGTGTCAACATCTACAGTGGAGAGGCGACTCCGGGATACTGGCCTTCAGGGCAGAGTGGCAAAGAAAAAGCCATATCTGTGACTGGCTAATAAAAGGAAAATATTAATATGGGCAAAAGCACACAGACATTGGACAGAGGAAGATTGGAAAAAAGTGTTATGGACAGACGAATCGAAGTTTGAGGTGTTTGGATTACACAGAAGAACATTTGTGAGACGCAGAACAACTGAAAAGATGCTGGAAGAGTGCCTGACGCCATCTGTCAAGCATGGTGGAGGTAATGTGATGGTCTGGGGTTGCTTTGGTGCTGGTAAAGTGGGAGATTTGTACAAGGTAAAAGGGATTTTGAATAAGGAAGGCTATCACTCCATTTTGCAACGCCATGCCATATCCTGTGGACAGCACTTGATTGGAGCCAATTTCATCCTACAACAGCACAATGACCCAAAGCACACCTCCAAATTATGCAAGAACTATTTAGAGAAGAAGCAGGCAGCTGGTATTCTATCTGTAATGGAGTGGCCCTCGCAGTCACCAGATCTCAACCCCATAGAGCTGTTGTGGGAGCAGCTTGACCGTATGGTACGCAAGAAGTGCCCATCAAGCCAATCCAACTTGTGGGAGGGCCTTCTGGAAGCATGGGGTGAAATTTCTCCCGATTACCTCAGCAAATTAACAACTAGAATGCCAAAGGTCTGCAATGCTGTAATTGCTGCAAATGGAGCATTCTTTGACGAAAGCAAAGTTTGAAGGAGAAAATTATTATTTCAAATAAAAATCATTATTTCTAACCTTGTCAATGTCTTGACTATATTTTCTAGTCATTTTGCAACTCATTTGATAAATATAAGTGTGAGTTTTCATGGAAAACACAAAATTGTCTGGGTGACCCCAAACTTTTGAACGGTAGTGTATATATATATATATATATATATATATATATATATACAGTATATACATTTAGGTCCAGAATTATTTAGACAGTGACACAATCTTCATGATTTGGGTTCTGCATGCCACCACATTGGATTTGAAATGAAACAACTGAGATGCAATTGAACTTTCAGGTTTAATTCAAGTGGTTGAATAAAAATATCCAGTGATATGTTTAGGAATTGCAACCATTTTTTTACACAGCCTCCTCATTTCAGGGGCTCAAAAGTGATTGGACAAATTAACATTACCATAAATAAAATGTTTTTTTTTAATACTTTGTAGCGAATCCTTTGCAGGCAATGACTAACTGAAGTCTGGAATCCATGGACATCACCAAACGCTGGGTTTCCTCCTTTGTGATGTTTTGCCAGGCCTTTACTGCCGCTGTCTTCAGTTGTTGCTTGTTTGTGGGTCTTTCTGCCTTATGTTTTGTCTTAAACAGGTGAAATACAGCTTGATCGGGTTCAGATCTGGTGATTGACTTGGCCATTGCAGAATATTCCAGTTCTTTGCCTTAAAAATCTCCTGGCTTGCTTTCACTGTATGTTTTGGGTCATTAGTCTAGTGCATTAGAACTTGGAGAAGGTAAAACATAAAAAAAAAATATATTTTTAAAATAGCTACCTCCCTGTAAACTGTAAGCTAGCTAGAGCTCTACAAATTAGCCCCCAGGATAATCCGAATAATCTGCTAGCAAAAATACTTATATACATGATGTATTTCTTATATTGATGACCATGTGCTTAGTTAGTTTTACATTTATTTTCCACAACCAGTGCTGTGGATAGTGTAAAAATCCTTGGTTAATTCTATAATTGCAAAAGCAAGAGTTTTGCATATAGTAAAATTCAAATTTGATTCCGTTAATATGTTACAGGAATCACATTTGGACACCATTTTACAGTCTACAAATAAATATAATATTATTGAAAAGTAGAGAACTGTGTAGAAACTTTACTTATCTTGTACTGATCTTGAATTAATACATCTGTACCAGCACTTCCGGCTTATTCATTAAAACATTTTTAGCATTCCCTACTGGCTCGGTGTCTGCACAAAGCCTGCACTGGTAAAATCAACCTTTGTATGAATGCAGACTTTCAGACGGCCATAATGCAGCAGCCTGCTAAGGTCTATACTTTGGTATCAACAACCGGACTCCCCACAGTTATACTGGATGATGCTAATAGATCATCATTGAAATATATGGTAGTCTGAGTTTGGTTCAGTGCAATCACTGGGGGTCCAGATGTTATGTATGTAACACGGACATTTAATTACAGGTGTAATACCTGTAATGGAAGCCAATTTTAAAACATTCTGTAGTTGAAAGCCCAATAGCTGACTACAGACCACTGTAAAATGCAGACAGCTCTCTGGATTTGGAGGTTGAAAGAAGAATTTTTCCAAATTTCCTGTACTGAGATAAGTTATTTCACGTAGTTTGGCTTGGATTATAGGGACTACTGCAAAAGCAATTTCCTACAAACTATTTAACTAGTAATAGTGTAACTTCAAAGTGAAGCTATACTTGGTAACAGAGACATAAACAGTAAAAACAAGTCCATTTTATATAGAGAATAATCTGTACTGAAAAAAGGTGTGTGACGCATTTGTAAGTGAAACAAGCTCTTTAATAAAGATGCAAAGCAGATAGCAGCACCCTCAAGACCAGTGATTCACACGGCTGGTTGAGAATAGAACTTGCTTTCTGAATGTGATAGCGCTGAGCCATTTTCACAGTCTCTGAAGCATGTTCACAGCTAGTGGGCTTTATTAGTGTGCAGAATTAAATTCTCCCGAAGCCTCAGCAGATGTCTAGTTCAGTAATGTGTGAACAGTATTTGACCTTCCGCCCTAACTGCTGAATCTGATTAAGTAACTGTAGATTACCAAAATGACTGTTTTTAAACATTAAATATGACAATTCAGTATATTCCTTCACAGATTGATTTCAGACATCCATATAAATTAATCATTTAAGTGGATATGCTTTGGTTGACATTGTAAGATCATTTAGTCTTGCAGCTTTTTTTTTAAAGAAGGCCAATAGCAAATTAAAATTATTAATTTAAAACAAAATTGGTTACAGATTTTCCTAACAAGATATATTTTACAATAAGACCTCTGCAATAACATGACAAATTGTTTTCTTAGCAAAATACAGACAATAAACAGTTTCAAGCTCCTTTTCCATCATCAAATTTGATAGGACGTACCTTGCAGCAATTAACCTTTTAACCTGAAGACATTAAAATTTACAGAGCCATAATTCATAATCTCAGCAAACAGCAAACTCTGACCCCTAAGAAACAGTCTGTATAGTTCAATCTTCTACACTGTTGAACAGTTTATTAGCTTGTACAGAAAACATGTTATACCTACAGGGGAAAAAAAAGAAAGGGATAAATAATTACTTTTTTTTTTCTGCTGTTGCGTGTACATGCTTGTCAGTTAGGATCAGATCATTGCTGTCTATATGCAAAGCAAAAAAAAAAATATAGGAGCAAATCAAGACATAGGGTTACATGATCTGTGGCATATTCAAAACCACCCAGTAGTTTTTTCATGTCACTCCAATACACACCTTTCCTCACCCAGAATAGATTTGGGGTCGGGCAATATCTATGTTTTAAATAGGATAATAAAAATTAAGTTAATACTAAACTATTATCTGACTACTTGCCTCTAAATGTGGTTTGTAGACTTACAGATATACCCAAGAATATGAAGTTTAAATCCTTTTTGGTTAAAACTTCTAACATCACATACAAAAATATAAGACCATATTAATCTCTTTATTGAGATCAATAAGGGGAGCACTTCACTATTTAATTGTTGGGACACACTAAAAGTCTACCTAAGAGGCTTTTAGATAACAAAATCAATCACTATAAAATGGAAATTAAAAATTAAAAATTCATATTAATTAAAAGAGTTTAAGAATTGGAAGAGAATTACATGATGGATCTGTAACGTCCGCGGTCGCTGACCACGAACACTTCTCAACCTGCCGACGCCTTTCTCTCCAGAGATGCCAGCACATGTGGCCGTCCTCTCCCGAAGTGACCACAGTGACCACTGGGATGCGTGTGCGAGCTCAGTCCAGCCTTAAAGAGCCATAGCGCACACATGTGTGAGATTAAGCTGATTGCTCCCAGATCACCCTGGACTATAAGAAGGGTCCTGCCCCTTCCTTCATTGCCTGAGCGTTGTTTGTACTTTCCTGTGTCAGTCTTTGCTAATGGTCCCTTGAGTGTTCTCCAGTTCCCAGTGTTCCCATTCCTGCTACCTGTATCCTGTGCTACCGTGTTCCTGTGCTATACAGAGATGGAGTTGTGTTGTGTTGCCTGCTACACCCGCTGTGTTTCACCACACCTGTTGTATGCCTGCTGCCAGAGTTCCATCTGAGCCTAAACCATCGCTACTGTCTGTATTGCCACAGGTACCTTTATCCAAACTATAGACATTGACTTTGTACCCTGTTTGGCCAGCTGCTATACCTTTTTATTTATTTTTTATAAAAATCAGTACCAATGCTTTGAGGTTAATATAGAAGGTTAATATAGTGGACCCCTTAGAATTATTAGAAGAATTTGTCTTCTCTTTTGAAAAATTATACATTGAAGGTCATAAGGAAGGAATTATAGACTATTTTATGAAATTCCATTTACCAACTATATCATATGAGTATAAAAATATTGTTAGAAGCCCATAATTATAAAAGAGATGGAGAGGGCACTAAAGGGATCTGCAGTTATTAGGTCTCCAGGCCTAGATTGGCTGAATTTTGAGGTATATAAAAAAATAATTATTGAGAGAACTGTTGGAAGTCTTTGAGGATTCCTAAAGGGAACAACAGTTGCCAAATCCCATGCAAGAGGCACTGATTGCATTAATTTATAATGGCAGGCCGGACCCATTGGCATTGGATACATAAAGACCATTTTCTTTTCTAAAATTAGATGCCAAGATTTTGCCAAAAAATCTGGCTACTAGATTAAGTAAGATAATTAATACTGTGGTACATGGGCTTTATGCCTGGAAAATCAACTAAATTAATCTTCAACACTTGTTCATCAATATGCAGCTTCGTAGGGCTGAGAGGGGAGAGAGGACAATTTTGTCATTAGACGCCAATAAGACAATTGACACTATAGAATGGAATTCTATTTGTAGCATTCTAAAACATATGGGTTTTGGAGATAAATATCTAAAATGGGTTAAATTGCTATTTGCCGACCCTTTAGCAAAATTGAGTATAAATTAAATATATGAGGCAGTTTTTGTCTTAGAATCAGAGCTGTAATCTTCTGCTGCATCTTATCTCCTGAAGCCAAACAGATAACAGGAGCAGGAGACTGAGCTCCGAGCTTCAAAGGTCCTTGCAGTGTAGTGTAATGGAAGCAACATGTCCTGTGCTGTGTGTAAGGCTTCATTCACATCTGCGTAAGGGCTACGTTCTGACATTCCGTCGAAGGTTTCCGTCGGACCAGAGCCCTGGCAGACACAAGGTTTCCATTTCCATCACTATTGATTTCAATGGTGATGGATCCAGTGCCAGGTTTCCGTTCGTCTCCATCTGTCTGCAAGGGTTCAGTCGTTTTGCCTGAATCAATAGTGTAGTGGACACCATTAACCCCTAACTCTGATGTCTTGTGAGTTCAGGGGAGGATGAGAGCACTATAGCTGCTAATATCTTGTATTTCTGTGTCTGACATTGTTATGTGGCACTGTGGCTGGCATTGTAATGGGGCACTGTGGTACCCTATTGTTTTAATATTACATAGGAAATGTACAGTTAAAGGCAAAACTTTTTTCTTCTCCTCTTTTATGCTACAATTTATGGCAGCATCTTATAGTCCAGTGCACAATGCCGCCATCAGAAATTTCTGGGCCCCATACAGCCAAGGAGTCTTGGGCCCCCCTCACTATTGGGGCAGGCACAAAGTAAAGGGGTGGGAGGTAGGGCAGTGGTGAAAAGCAAACTAGTAGGGTCTCTTTGGAGGGGCAGGGCAGAGACAGCTGGTGCCAGGGCTCGGTGGTGGAAGGAGGAGGGGATTTCTGGGAGATCAAAAAGTGGCTTTGCTTAGGACACCGGGCATGAGGGCTCCTGTGACGCCCGTAAGAACGGGCCCCCCCTTGGCCAGCGGCGCACTATAGCTCCCTGCTCTGCAATCTACTAGCGCCACTGTAGCTCCCTGAAAGAGCGGAATCCCCCTGTGGCCAGGGATTCCGCTCCTAGAGCGCTCCGCTTGATGTCTGTCCATATATGGACACAGACAAGAGAGGCTTCTCCTGGAGTGGAATCCTGGACAACGCTGTGGACGGGGATTCTGCTTCAGGAGTTGACCCTGATGTCACTGTCCATATATGGAGAGAGATATCAAACGGAGCGCTCTAGTAGCGGAATCCCCGGCAGCAGGGGGATACCGCTCCTTCAGGGAGCTACAGTGCCGCTATCTACAGGAAGGGTGGTGCTATCTATAAGGGGGTTGTGGCCTGTGTGGCACTACCTACCAGCGGGCTGTGTGGCACTACCTACCAGGGGGCTGCGTGGCACAACCTACAAGGGGTCTGTGTGGCACAACCTACAAGGGGGCTGTGTGGTACAACCTACAAGGGGGCTGTGTGGCACAACCTACAAGGGGGCTGTGTGGCACTACCTACAAGGGGCCTGTGTGGCACTGTGTGGCACTGCCTACAAGGGGGCTGTGTGGCACTACCTACAAGGGGACTGTGTGACACTACTTACAATGGGTCTGTGTTCCATTACCTACAAGGGGGCTGTGTGGCACTACCTACAGGGGGCTGTGTGCCACTACCTACAGGGTGCTGTGTGCCGCTATCTACAGGGGGCTGTGTGGCACTACCTACAACGGGGCTGTGTAGTACTACCTACAAGGGGGCTGTGTGGCACAACCTACAAAGGGGCTGTGTGGTGCAACCTACAAGGGGGCTGTGTGGAACAACCTACAACCGGGCTGTGTTGCACAACCTACAAGGGGCCTGTGTGGCACTACCTACAAGGGGCCTGTGTGCCACTACCTACAAGGGGTCTGTGTGCCACTACCTACAGGGAGCTGTGTGCTACTACCTACAGGGTGCTGTGTGCCACTATCTACAGGGGGCTGTGTGCCACTACCTACAAGGGGAATCTGTGAGTGACGGGCTGATGGTCATTTTACTGTGAGTGGGGGGGGCTGATGGTCATTTTACTGTGAGTGGAGGGCTTATGATTATTTTACTTAAATAAAACGCCAAATAAAAAAAAAGGTCAAACAATGCTGTCAGTTCCTGAAGGAATTTTGAGTCAGATTTTTTTTGCCTTACAAAAAGGTATGTGTGAACATACCCTACGAGTGTAGTGCTTGTTTGTAGCTGTTTTCTGTCTGTCTCGAAACAATTTTGGCTAGGGGTGCCCTGAGGAAATTTTATTTCTCCAGTGCTGCCTCGAATCCGAAAATGTTGGGAAACACGCCGGTAGACGCAAGGATCCAGACGTGGAACAGCTCATTTCATCGTGGGAACGGGGCCTAGGTGAGTGCAACTTTTTTTGTTTGTTTGAGGTCACTGTCTACAATGGGGAGGTGGAGGGCTGTATGGCACGATCTACAAGGGGAGGTGGGAGGCTGTATGGCACTATCTACATGATGGAGGTGGGTGGCTGTATGGCACTGTCTACATGAGGGAGGTGGGGTTGTATGGCACTGTCTACATGAGGGAGGTGGGGGGCTGTATGGCACTGTCTACATGAGGGATAGATACAAATCAGCAGCACAGGATATTTTCTCTAAAGCGGGTGCACGCCTCCTAGGTCACAGTCCAAGAGTGACCCCTCAGTCAAGACAAAAAGAAAGTGAGGCAGCACTACCAGATATTTGGATAAAGATCCTTTTATTCCACGTGTGACGTTTCAGCTCAGTGTGAGCCTTTCTCAAGCATGCTAAGGCCAGCCCTGTCACTACCCACCACAGGTTTGAAGGCAATGTAAACCTTTGAATGTGGTTTTTGTTGTTTTTTTAAAAAAAAAAAAAACAAACTGTTTACCAGTCTGATTGGTGCTACTTTGTAAATACTTATTATTAAAAATTATTTTTACTATGAGCTTCTTTGTATCCTGTATACAGAGCAGCTGTATCATGCACTGAAATCTTTATCTGTCAGGTCAGCGGGACTGACGTGTTCAGTGTCAGCGGGTCCTGCTTGTCCCTGTTCATAATTAAAATTTGATCAATAACAGGTGGATCCTGGCCTGCCGACACTGAACCCGTCAGTCCCCCATACCTGATGGATACAGGTCTCAGCACACGATACAGCTTCTCTCTATACAGGATAATAAGCAGCTTTATCTCTAAAAGTAAAAATAATTTTTAATAAAAAGTATTTACAAAGTTGCATAACACACACTAATAAACTTTTTTATATAAAAAAAGAGGTGTACATATCCTTTAAGATCTCTCCACCTCCCCCAGGTATCCTCTCTCCTTCCTCTACCCCTCCCTTCAGATATCCTCTTTACCCAGTTATTATCGCCCTAGTATAATGTCTCCTTCAGTGTCATCCACCCTCCATTATTATCTCCTACCCACTTCACCATCATCTTCTTGTCCCCATTGTCATCTAACCCCCCCATAGAAAGCAAGTGTCTTACCCAGGACTGCATGATCCGCCGAACACTGAAGCACTGCATTGTATCACTAGCAGCAGCTCTTATCTCCTGTGCTGCGTATGGGACAATAAACCTGTCTTCTCCCTCCGCTTGCACAGCACAGGAGATAAGAGGTAAGAAGTGCTGCTTGGGATACAAGACCATGAAGCAGAGCTGAGAGGGTATAGTACCAATATGGGTAACATTGCTTTTCATTGGGGGGGTATGATGTGAGGAGGCTCCGGGCAGCAGCAGCAGCCTGACAGACATTACATAGTGACACAGACATCACATTCTGTACTCACTGTGTCAGGAGTCTTTTGCTGCTGCTTGTCGCCTCCACTGCATTCAAACCTCCCGCTGCCTTCATGACGTCTCCCCTCCTTGTCCCCTCCACACACGCTGTCACGCCACTTTGGAGGAGGGGCGGGCACTATGTGAATAGTGGGCCCATATGATTTTACTTTGATGCACAGAACGGGCCCAGGCTTCGTGATGGGACCTGTTTCTTTCACCAAAGTGAAATCATAAGGGCCTGTGAGCAAATGAATTCCAGCAGTGGAGTGCGGGCCCCCGTCTTTTAAAATTTATGACCAGGCCCCTAACGGCAGTACCGCCAGTACTGCCCTGATGGCGGCAATGCCAGTGCATCCTATAGTCTGTAAAATACGGTATATCACAACCATTTGGGGTACATTGTAATACTACACAGGGTTGTCTTCTCTGTCCACTTTTTTTAAGAATTAATATTGGAACCATTTACTGCAAGTACATCTTTAACTTGACTTTTAATGCATTAAATACACAGTGCCAGGAAACTTTAACTTAACATTTTTAATGGTTTTCAATGACTTAAGTGATACGATATGAGTCAAAATCAGGATTACTACGTCTGTATCCATAAATATGAGTAAATAGGGGGTCTCAGTGTGGGTGGTAAAATTGAGAAAATATCAATGTATGCTGACAGTATTATCATTTATTTTGATTCTTTTGTTTCCATAGAGAAGGTTTTATAAATTTGGGATGTATTCTGAATGAGCTATACATTGGAGAATATCTATTCAGATGTGTTTAGATTCCAAAAGGACCTCTTCTACCTCAAATCTCCAGTTAGTTATGTATGGATAGACTTTCAAATATATGGAGGTGCATATATCGCATGATATTAAACAATATGTAAAGTACAATGTAATGGCAATAGTGCTTTTGTTGCGTAACAAAATAAAAATATGGAAGACATTGCCTTATAATATGACAGAAAGGATTGCTTAGCTTAAGTTGGTAGCACTTCCAATGTTGATGTATAATCTTTCTAACCTTCCCGTTTTTTCCAAATAAAAAATTAAGCTTTTACATTTGTAGATTTTTTTTTTAACCCCTTCAGGGCCCAGCCTGTTTTGGCCTTCAGGACCCAGCCGATTTTTTCAAATCTGACATGTGTTCCTTCATGTGGTAATAACGTTGGAATGCTTTTACCTATACAAGCGATTCTGAGATTGTTTTCTCGTGACATGTTGTACTTTATGTTAGTGAAAAAATGTTGTCGATAATTTTGGTATTTATTTCTGAAAAACACCACAATTTGTAAAGCTATTTCTCCCGGGTACGGAAATACCCCACATGTGGTCATACATTTTTTTTCATTTGAAATGAATTAACCCTTTCAGGACTGATCCATTTTTAGCTTTCTTATTTTCGTTTTTCCATGTCAGTAGAGCGGCGTGAGGGCTTATTTCTTGCAGGAGGAATTGTAGTTTCTATTGATACCATTTAAAGTACCATAAAAGTACTGAGAAACTGAAAAAAAATTGGAAAATATAGTAATACAGGAAAAAAAATCTGATTCCATTTTTTGGGGTTTTCGTTTTTACAGCTTTCGCCGTGCGGAAAAA
Organism: Rhinoderma darwinii; assembly: GCF_050947455.1. Lineage (NCBI taxonomy): Eukaryota > Metazoa > Chordata > Amphibia > Anura > Rhinodermatidae > Rhinoderma > Rhinoderma darwinii. The sequence goes on along the minus strand of NC_134689.1, from coordinate 285,676,122 downwards.
AATAAAACTACAGAGGTTTTGGCGGTTTAAATTATTTACGTTTTTACGGTGTTCACCGTGCGAGTTAAATAATGGTATATTGTAATAGTTCGGCCTTTTACGGACGTAGCGATATCAATTCTGTTTATTTTTTTTACATTACTTTAGAAGAAAAATGGGAAAAGGTTTTTTTTTTTAACACTTTTTTCTTTCTCACTACTAATAACTTTAATTCTTCTACACATTTTATTAGTCCCCTTAGGGGACTTGTACCAGCGATCATTGGATTGCGGGTACAATATGCTGCGATACTAATGTATTGCAGCATATTGTTATTTTTACAGACTCCTGTAACAGCGCGATCGCTGTTCCTGTCCGTTAGTCCCGGGTGTCAGCTGTAATACACAGCCGACACCCGCAGCGTATGGAGCGGGCTCAGCACGTGAGCCCGCTCCATACATGAACCCCCGCACCATGACGTGCTATTAAGTCATAGTGCGCAAAGGGGTTAATGCGCGGCGGATGGTGTGAATATTGCAATTTTCCACTGATATGCCATTTTAGTGCATAATATGTTGTGCCCAGTTTGTGCCACTGAAGACAAATACCTCATAAAACGTTAAGCGTGTTCTCCCGGGTATGGCGATGCCATATATGTGGATGCAAACTGCTGTTTGGGCACGCTGCAGGGTTCAGAAGGGAGGGACACCATTTGGCTTTTGGAGCGCAGATTTTGCTTGGTAGTTTTTCTGTTTTGGGTTTCACTGGTATTTCAGTTTATAATGTGGGGGCATATGTAATCTGTGCGGAGTACATCAGGGTATATGTAGGCTGTTCGGAGTACATTAGGGCATAATAAGAGGGTATAATAATGCGGTAAATAAATAATAATTCATAGATGTGTGGCCGATGTCGTACTGATAAATGGTGCCCGATCTTATCCGCTTTTAGAAAACACTGCACATTTTGCATCGCCATATTCTTAGAGCTGGAACTTCTTTATTTTTTCACCACCGGAGCTGTTGCGGGCTTATTTGTTGCGGGACAATCTGTACTTTTCATTGGTACCATTTTGGGGTACATGCGATTTTTTTTGAGCACTTTTTATTACATTGTTTTGCAAGCCGGGTGACCAAAAACAAGCAATTCTGACAATGTTTTTTAGTTTATTTTTTGCGGCGTTCACCGTGCACTATAAATGACAATTTTACTTTATTCTGCGGGTCGATACGATTACGGCAATACCATATGTATATAGGTTTTTTTTATGTTTTGCAGCGTTTGGGCAATAAAATCACTTTTTTTATAAAATAATTTATTTTCTGTCACCATATTCTGAGAGCCGTAACTTTTTTATTTTTCAGTCAAAAAAGCTGTGTAAGGGCTTGTTTTTTGCGGGATGGGTTGTAGTTTTTATCGGTATTATTTTCGGGTACATGTAACTTTTTGATCACTTTTTATTCTCTATTTTGGGAGGGGTGGTGACCAAAAAATAGCGATTCTGGTGTCGTTTTTTATTGATTTTTTTTGGGGTGTTCATCGTGCGGGAAAAATAACATTATAGTTTTATAGTTGGGGTCGTTATGAACGCGGTGATACCAGATATGTGTACTTTTTTAACGTGTTCATTTTTTTCCTATAATGAAAGACTTATTATAGTAAAAAAATGCAGTGTTTGTTTATATAACTTATAATTTTTATTTTTACACTTTTTTTTAAAACATTTTTATTACTTTTTTTTACTTTTTTTACTTTTCCCACTAGGGGACATTTAGACTTGCAGCTCTGATCGCTGCTGGAATACATTACACTACACACGTAGTGTAATGTGTTCCAACTGTCATTGTGACGTGACAGTCACACTGACAGGAAGTCTCGGAGGAGTGGCAGGAGGCTGCTCCTCTGAGGCTTCCGTACATGGCAACCCGGAGGTCATTGTCTGACCTCCGATTGCCTCCATTAGGACAGTGTGCGCCGGGAACTACTCCGCAATAGTACGTCCTGATGTGGGCAAGGCCGCCATCAGGGGGGTATTAGGGGTACTGATGTGAGGGGCCCGGCCAAACCTAATTGAAAGGGGGGCCCGGCAACTGCCGCGACTTGCCTTTGGTAGAAAAAACAGGCCCCTGCAATGGGGCCCGTTTTTTTCACCAAAAGTATGTCGTGAGCTGCGGCCCCCCTCTCGTCATGGGGGCCGTCAAACACCGCGCGCACCCGCAAACACCCGCGCGTGCGCACTTGCTAGCGTACGCGAGCATGCACCCGCGAACGCCCGCACTCGCGACCGCCCGCGCCCACGAAAGTCCGTAAGCGCGCACCCGGGAGAGCCCGGGCGCGCGTACCCGCGACAGCCCGGGTGCTCGCAGCCGCGACAGCACGCGCGCACCAGCGATCGCCCGCGTGCGCTACCGCGATCGTAGCGCGCCCAGCCGCGGACATACATGGACACAACTTACCTGGAGCCTGGCTGGAGGTGAAGGACTGGACGTCTGGACCGAAGACATTGCATGGAAGACATCGCCTGACGAGGACTGGAGTGGGAGCCAGCTGCTCTTCTGACACAGTGAGTAAAGTGTCTCAAAGTGCTGTTTAAGTATGGCCCTGTTCACACAGGGTATTTTGCAGGCAGAAAAAAATCGGCCTCAAAATTCCTTAAAGAATTTTGAGGCAGATTTTGACCTGCCCACACTATCTTGCCGCGTTTTTTGCCCGTGGCGATTGAGGACAGCAGACAAAAAACGCAGTGAAAAACGCATTTTCTGCCTCCCATTGATTTCGATGGCAGGTCAGAGGCGGAACAGCGGCAAGAAAGGACGTGCTGCTTTTTCTTTTTTCCGCGACTGGCTCCCACTGATTTCAGATTAAATCAATGGGAGGCGGTTTTGGAAGTTGTTTGGTGCGGATTCTGACGCAGTGTCCGAGTCAATATCAAGGCCAAAAAACTCTGTGAACTGGGCCTTATTGTTAGGGCTTATTCAGACGAATGTGTAATACGTCCGTACAACGCGTGTGATTTTCACGCGCCTTGCACGGCCCTATGTTATTCTATGGGGCCGTGCAGACTGTCAGTGATTTTCAAGCAGCGTGTGTCCGCTGCGTAAAACTCACGACATGTCCTATATTTGTGCATTGTTCGCGCATCACGCACCCATTGAAGTCAATGGGTGCGTGAAAATCACGACCAGCACTTCCGCAGCAGTATAAACTATGAATGAAAACAGAATGCTGCAGCGGTCACATGGTCTGCAGCGTCATCTCAGGAGGCGGGGCTACGTTCAGAAGAGAGAGATGCGTCACCTAAACGAAACTTTTTTTTCCCTGCAGGATTCCCGCAGCGGACATGCCTCATGAAACCTGCGCCACTATTCTTTTCTCATTTGTGATTTTTGCGGCAGAACCGCAGCATTTCCGCAACAGAGGAGCAGCGATTCCACAGCATAAATTGACATGCTGCGGCTTAAGCCACACTGCAGGTCAAATTTTTTTGCAGCGTGTGGATGAGATTTGTTCAAATCTCACCCACTCTGCTGCGACTGTAATACGCTGCGGATTTTCCGCAATAAAATGTGTTGCATAAAATCCGCAGTGTTCATGCCTAGTGTGTTCCTACCCTAAGGCCGGATTTACACCAGCATGTGCTTTTTGCGCGCACAAAAAAACGTGGCGTTTTGCGCATGCAAAAGGTCCATAACAGCTCCGTGTGGCAGCAGCGTATGATGCGTGGCTGCGTGATTTTCGCGCAGCCGCCATCATTATGACACTCTGTTTGTATGTTTGTAAACAGAAAAGCACGTGGTGCTTTTCTCTTTTCATTCATAGTTTATACTGCTGCGGAAGTGCTGGGTGTGATTTTCACTCACACATTGACTTCAATGGGTGCGTGATGCGTGAACAATGCACAAATATAGGACATGTTGTGAGTTTAACGCAGCGGACACACGCTGCGTGAAAATCACTGACAGTCTGCACGGCCCCATAGAGTAACACAGGTCCGTGCGAGGCGCGTGAAAATCACACACGTTGTACGGACGTATTACACGTTCGTCTGAATAAGCCCTAACAATAAGGCCCAGTTCACAGAGTTTTTGGGCCTTTATATCGACTCGGACACTGCGTCCGCAAAAAACAACTTCCAAAACCGCCTCCCATTGATTTAATCTGAAATCAATGGGAGCCAGTCGCGGAAAAAAGAAAAAGCAGCACGTCCTTTCTTGCCGCTGTTCCGCCTCTGACCTGCCATCGAAATCAATGGGAGGCAGAAAATGCATTTTTCGCTGCGTTTTTTGTCTGCTGTCCTCAATCGCCGCGGACAAAAAACACGGCAAGATAGTGTGGGCAGGTCAAAATCTGCCTCAAAATTCGGTGCGCGCTTCCAGGCGGTCGCGGGTGCTCGGGCGGTCGCGGGTGCGTGCGGTTGCGGGTGCGTGCTCGCGGACGCTCACGAGTGCGCACGCGTGGGAGTTTGCGGGTGTGCGCGATCGGTCGCGTGGTCGGTGTTTGACGGCCCCCATGACGAGAGGGGGGGCCCGCATCTCACGACATTCTTTTGGTGAAAAAAACTGTTTTTTTCTACCAAAGGCAAGTCGCGGTAGTTGCCGGGCCCCTCACATCAGTACCCCTAATACCCCCTGATGGCGGTCCTGGGTAGCATGATATAGTGCTGGACGGAGTACCGTTAACAGGCGGTGCCACAGTAGGGGGGCCATTAAATTTAGCTGTATGGGGCCCTGAAATTCCTGATGGCGGCCCTGGATGCGGGAACTAACCCCTCTGCAGGACGTACTATTGCGGACCAGGGCGGGAAGAGGTTAAAGATCTAATGTGGAGGATAACACATTCCAGATTAAAAAATAGAACAGATATATAAACCAAAGAACAAAGGAGGTCTTGCCAATACAAAATTTTAAATATACTTCCTAGCTCAAAAAGTTAACAACCACATAAAATATGTATTTTTGTATGAGACATCTAAACAACGTTCTTTGATATATAACAAGTATGCTATCTTTTAGTCTGCCTGCTTGACTGTTAGGTTGGATTCACACGAGCATGTTTGATCCGTAAAATCCGCATCATACACCTCTCTGCCTTACACCCAAGCTAGATTCACTGAGCAGCGTGATATCGCGAGACCGCGCTGTGACGTCACTTCCGCCCACAGGTCCTTCATCCCTGCGTCTGAAGACAACATCTTTCGTCTCCCTCCAGGCTGCTGCTGCTACTACCGATCCGACGACTGGGACTTCTCCGGCCTGGAGGGAGACAAAAGATGTTGTCTTCAGACGCAGGGATGAAGGACCTGTGGGCGGAAGTGACGTCACAGCGCGGTCTCGCGAGATCACGCTGCTCAGTGAATCTAGCTTGGGTGTAAGGCAGAGAGGTGTATGATGCGGATTGGCCAGCGTCATACACCTCTTTGTCATACGCCCACTTGGTTGAAAATTAAAAAACGCCCAGTTGGGCATTAAGGACCTCATTTGCATAAATGTTCTAAACGCCATAACTTTGTTAAAAAACATCGTTTTTAAAATAAAAACACATTGCTAGTAACTACATTCCAGCGCCGATAAACTGATGTAGGAGATAGAGCATTTTTATTCTGGTGACAGAACCTCTTTAAGGGCAAGCAACTCTCCGCTGCGAACACGGCCTGATTCCCCTTTTTTATACTTTGAATTTACCAGTGTTTGTGGAAAACCTTCGCGATTTTTCCAAATGGTCCCACAAGCCCCTGTGTTATTTTCAAGCAAACTTTAAAAAAAGGGTATGCTGGTACAATAGTTATCTACATACAGGATGTAGCCTTTTTGTAGGAATAGGAAAACCAGCTCCCAAACTATTTTTCCACTTATCCCTAGATAGGGAGGGCATCCTGGTGGATTTAGTTTTCTGTCTTTCCCTTCGTAAATAAGGAAAGCTGACATGTACCCTGTTGAACTCTCACACATTTTAAAGAGTTTTATTCCAAACCTTGCCCTCTTAGATGGAATAAATTGTTTAATGTATAGTCTCCCTTTGAATTTTACAAGGGGCTCATCGATGGAAAAGTTTTTGGTGGGGGTGTAAACTTTAAAAATAATTCTCACAGCTCTTTTAGGATGAGCCTACTTTTCTATAATCTGTCAAATTCTGGGGCATTTTTAGGGGGACACTGACTTATCATTGAAATGACAAAATCTCATAAGAATTTCATCTCATAAAAAGCAGGGGTAGTTAAAACAGGACGGGTGTACAAGTAAGAGTGTATACTGGGGCTTTTAACAAGCCCCATGGAAAGTGTGAGGTCTAGAAATGTTTTCATTTCCTGAACATTTTTTTGGCATCCGTATGTTTTGTCTGGCATAAAGGGAGCCTGGATTTTTTTGTGATAAATTGGGCTTCATATACACTGCATTTGGAAAGTCTTAAGATCTTTTCACTGTTTTCACATTTTGTTATGTTGAGGCCTCGTGCTAAGATTAAAAAATAAGTCACTTTTTTCCCCATCATTCTGCACTCAATACCCCATAATGACAAAGTGAAAACAGAATTTTAATTTTTTTTGCAAATGTATTAAAAATGAAAAACACATGGACATAAGTATTGATACCCTTTGCTATTACACTTCAAATTTAGCACTGGGGACTCCCATTTCTCTAAATTGTCTTTGAAATGTTTCTACACCTTGATTGGAGTCCACCTGCAGAAATTCATTTGATTGGATGTGATTTGGAAAGACACACGCCTGTCTATATAAGGACTCACAGCTGACAATGCATATCAGAGCAAAAACCAAGCCATGAGCAAGAAAGAACTGTCTGTAGAGCTCAGATACAGGATTGTGTGGAGGTACAGTTCTGGAGAAGGGTTCCATAAAAATTCTGCTGCACTGAAAGTTCCCAAGAGCACAGTGTTCTCCATAATTCTTAAATGGAAGAAGTTTGGAAAAACAAGGACTCTTCCTAGAGCTGGCAACCCCACCAAACTAAGTAATCCTCAGAGAAGGGCCAACCCAATGGTCACTCTGCCTGAACTCCAAAGATCCTGTGTGCAGATGGGAGAAACTTCCAGAATGTCAATCATTACTGCAGCACTCCACCAGTCTGGGCTTTATGGCAGAGTGGTCAGAAAGAAGCCTCTCCTCAGTAAAAAACAAAACAAAAAAAACACATGAAAGCTCAGACTGTGAGAAACCAGATTCTGTGGTATGATGAAACCAAGATTGATGCAGGTTTACCTTCCAACAAGACAATGACCTATTGGATATCATAGCAATCACATCATTGGGACCTGAGCCAATCAGGTTCTGATGGGTGCACCCAGATTAGAGTCTGATAGCAACAGCCCGTTCCAGGTTCTAGACACACTCTGGGGGACCCGATCACCAACAAAAGGAGGAACATAAATTAGCTTCGGCGCTTGCTGGGCTCTGTGCAGCGCCGACGCTAATTTACCATCGGCAGTCTGGAAGCGGTTAAGATTGTCATTTTTCACCTATCCACAGGATAGGTAATAAACGTCTGATCACTGGGGGCCTCACTACTGGGACCTCCACGATCACTAGAATGGGGTGCCGAACTTCCCTTTTCTCCTCACTGCACCCCCAGCAGTGAGGAGGAGCTCAACTGGAGTGGCAGAGTGAATGAAAAGCCATTCCATTCACTGTCTATGGGACTGACAGAAATGTCTGAATGATGTACTCGGCTATCTCCGTCAGTCCCTTAGACCTATAATAAAGCAGCAGCACATGTTCACTCGCCGCTCCATTCAAAGTTCTCCTCACTGCGATCAAGGTGCATTGAGAAGGAAAGGGGTGTTTGAGACCCTCTTTTAGTGATCTGTGAGGTACCAGTTTCTTGTGGACAGGTGGTAAAAGTTGATCTTGGGTCAACACCTTTAATTTAGGTCTGCAGTCTGATCTAGTTTAGAAGTCTGGTGTCTTAATTAATACAGGTCTGGTCTGGGGTCTGAATTGATTTATGGGTCTGGTCTGGGATTTAATACCCCCACGCCTCCATCCGGCATTTTCTAGTCAGCTAGCTGATCGTGTGTGGTACCAGCAGGGCTGCACCGTCCATGAGGTGAGATGAGCTTCTTGCCTCAGGTGGCGGCCTGCTGTCTCTCAGAGGGGGCGGCGGCGCCACTAAAAACCAGCCGCAGCCACCCTGCACTATAATTGTACCTGCTTCTATAGGAACATGTGTCGTTCCGTGCCTGCGTTGTACCTGCGTCTATAATTTTACCTGCGTAGTTCCGTGCCTTGCCATTCAGCGCCTTTCAATGATGCAAGCGGCGTGATAATGTCATCGTGCCGCTTGCGTCATTGAAAGGCCCTGATTGGCAGGGCAGAATGACTTGCCTGGCCAATCAGTGCCTTTCAACGAATGATGTCATTGCGTCGCTTTCATAGTTCAGCCCCAGCAGAACTGCTCAGAAGAGAGCAGGTCTGCATTGAAAGAGGGCGGCGCGGGAACGGGATCAGGAGAGTATGTAAAGTTTAAAGTGTGAGCGGCATTATTTACAGGGGACTCTATCTACAGAGGGCACAATCTACAGGGGCAGCTATATGTGGGGCACTATCTACAGGGGGGGCTATATGTGGGGCACTATCTACGAGGTGAGCTATATGTGGGGTACTATATACATGGGAATCTATATAAAGGGCACTATATACAGGGGGTCTATATGTGGGGAACTATCTACTCTACAAAGGGCTATATGTGGGGCACTATTTACAGAGGGAGCTATATTTAGAGCATTAATCTACAGAGGGGGCTATATGTGGGACACTATCTACAGGGGGAGCTATATGTGGGGCACTATCTACAGGGGGCTGTAGGTGGGACACTATCTACAGGGGCTACTATATACAGGGGATCTATGTAGAGCACTATCTACAGGAGGCACTGTGGGGGCACTATCTACAGGGGATCTATGGGTGCCACTATCTACAGGCAGCACGGTGTGTGTGTGTGTGTGTGTGTGTGTGTGTGTGTGTGTGTGTGTGTGTGTGTGTGTGTGTGTGTGAAAAAGTGTATTGTGCTAATTATAATTAGGGACACAGTGTGTGGCACCATGATAATTTTCTCTTTGTTTATAGGTGCAGAAATGTTTGAAAGTGAGAAGCTGAAGACATCTTGACAAACTGCAGAAATGGGCTGTGGCCGGGAGAAGTCATCATAGAGGTCTGGAACGAATGGAGAAGAAAAGAGAATGAACAACTAGAATCTAAGAAGACGTCACCTGTGAGTCACTTAAAGTAAATATTTATTCTGCCTCTAATCAGTACTGTAGTCACTGTATAATCTGCAGTGAGATGATGGGTGGTATAATTTTTGTTTTGTGGAACAGCATCTCCCAGCATATCCTTACCATTGTTTGCACCATGGTAAGTTCTGGAGTTTTATGCCATCTAAACCTATATACCAGGGGTTGCACTAAATTGGTTCTGATGCTGTATTTATGTACTGAGCTTGGTTCTGGTGTTGTATATATGTACTGAGCTCTGTTCTGGTGCTGTATTTATGTGAACAAAAACAAATGGCAGCAATGGAAGCTGCAGGTGTGCTCACCCAATAGGTTGTCCTGGCATCTGTAGTTCATCAGTTGGAGTGCAGTCAGAAGAAGGGGGCTTGCAGGCAGGCAAGGATCCAATAAATAGAAGTGTTTTTGAATGAAAATCCTCAGCACATCCACATTTAGAAAAATATAAAAAGAGCTTTATTTTTGTATAGAATAAAAGTCCATCGGACTAAAAGCAGTAACATGTCCCACCTGTGTCCGATGGACTTTTATTGTATGCTGAAATAAAGCGCTTTTTATATTTTTCTAAATGTGGATGTGCTGTATTTATGTACTGAGCTCTGTTCTGGAGCTGTATATATGTACTGAGCTTGAGTCTGGTGCTGTATTTATGTAATTAGCTTGGTTCTGGTACTGTATATATGTATTGAGCTTCGTTCTGGTACCATGTATATGTATGAGTTTGGTTCTGGAGCTGTATTTATATAGGATATATTTATAATAACAAAATTGCAGGGCAGATGGAATTGTTTTCAATTCATTGTATATTTAATGGGAACCTGTTAGGTTATTTTAACCCCTTGAACCGCCATCATTCAGTAATACATGACCTGACAAGATTTCCAAACATTCCCCTGTATGTTTTTTTCAGATGCAGCATATCTATAAAATAAACTTTTAAAACAGCGCACACTATATGCTAATTACACATTAAACGGTCACGCAGCGGTGCCGCTATCCCGAAGAGTCACAAAGTCCTGCCTCCAAACCCACCACTCCATGCATGATTGACATCCCCTTGGCTGTTATACATCAATAGCAGTTTCCTCCAACTTTCTCAGATGTGCCATTGACTTGTACTACTTGGGCAAGCACCGTGCAGCGAGGTCTATTCTGCCCGGCTTCATTGCTGCACCGCCCATGCCAGGAGAGTACAAGGCAACCACGCATACGCAAGTGTTGGAGGAGGCTGCTAGTGATGTAGAACAGCCAGGATCTGGGGGGCCCAATTTCAATTTTTGCCACAGACAGCAGAAAATCTAGAATCAGCCCTTGGTACCAGCACTTTGTAGTTACACTCCTGTGTACAGGGGTGGGATTCAGACAATTTCCCCAGTTTCTGCCAAATGGGTTGTTGAAATATCACAGAAGCACAGAAAAGTTGGACCTCAACTTGCTTAGGTTCAATTGTATCTGTGTCATCAGAATTCAGATATGATTAAAGGTTGCAGCAGTAAGTACAAGGGAGCCCTAAGTTGCCTGTCAGTCCATGGCGAAGGCCAATGTGATGACATCGTCATGCATCATGGGCACAGGGACAAGTGAAGTTTAGTAGCACTTAAAATGTGGCACTATTTTAGTGAACACTGTAGGTATGCCACTATTTTGTGGTTCACCTATATGTGTGGAACTATTTTAGGGGGTACTATATGCAGCACTATTATTGGGGGCACTTAGGGTGACACTGTTTTTGTCATTATTATTGTAGCAGTAGCATCATAACACAGTATGGGGGTAGTAGCAGGCACAATACTGGGGCAGCCTCGGCATTAGGGGGCAGTAAGCTCTCTCTATGCAAGGTGGTGACACTGGTAAAGAGGACAACAAGATGAAAAGTTTATGTTGAAAGAAATTACAAAGATAATAAGAAACCAAAGACATCTGGGTGGCAAACTCTGCAGAGTGGTGACTGGGAGATGTCATCCTGGGTGTCTGGGTTGGATGGAGAAGAAAAGAGAACTACTCCAAACAGAGAAGTTGTCACCCGTGAGTCACTGAATATCTATGTTTTTTCTGCCTCTGCTTACATCAGATTAGTGCTGGAGTCACTCATAAGGTGTGCAGTGAGATGATGGCTGGTACCATTGTTTGTAAAAACCAACAACTCCCAGAATATCCTCACCAATGTTCAGGCCATACTGAGAGCTGTAGTTGCACATGATACACGATGCTTGAATCCTCAAAAACAATAAATGCTCCTTGCACCTTCAAAAAAATAATCCAATGGTGAAAAAAGTCATCTTATTTTTCATGTCTATGCTCTCATGAGTGTGATTACCACTTACTAATTATTTTTGTATATAATCTTATTATAGCTCTGCTACCATGAAAATATGAATGTGATGTAATTGAATATGCTTACCAATATTCTCTACTGCTTTCATAATGCCTGTCCTATTTCATTTTTTCCATTTTCATTTGCCTTTCATGCGTGCAATTCATTCACTCTTAAATTCCCTCAAAAGTGAATTATTAATTCTGTACTCAGACAACATCATTGCTTTTCTATATTCTATTCTTGAATACTTAATGATACACAGTTGTATGTTTAGTATTTTTGGAAAATCATAAGACACATATTGCCATGAAATCTGGCTTGGCAATAAAAGTTAATATTTTATGCCTATAAATCAATTTTAGATATATACATACATCAACAAGAATATATAATGAAACATGGATGCAAGGCATATATATATATATATATATATATATATATATATATATAAATCGGGGAAAAAAACATCGCCTCACTCCAGCAATAATTGAAAGTAGACAAAGTGGTTTATTCATCTAGGTCAATGCAACGTTTCAGCCCTATCACAGGGCCTTTTTCAAGCCAACTTCATAATTTTTATTTTTGAAGTGCTGCTTTTCCCTACCTACTGTATACACACACACACACACACACACACACACACACATCAATCAGCCACAACTTTAAAACCACTTGCCTAATGTTGTGTAGGTCCTCCTTGTGCTGCCTAAACAGCTCTGACCCGTCAAGGCATGGTTTCCACAAGACCTATGACCTATGAAGATGTCCTGTGGTATCTGAACCCAAGACGTTGGAGGGAGATCCAGAAGTCCTGTACTCCGGTTTCCTCCCACACCCCAAAAACGTACCAATAGGGAATTTAGATTGTGAGCCCCGATGGGGACAGTAAGTCAGGACTTCTGTACAACGCTGCGGAATATGATGGCGCTATATATGTAACAGAAATAAATAAATAAATGACTCCCAGGACCCAAGGTTTCCCAGCAGGACATTGTCCAGGGTATCCCACTGCCTCCACCGGCTTGCCTTTTTTCCCATAGTGCATCCTGCATCTCTTCCCCAGGTAAGCACAGGCACTCGGCCATCTACATCATGTAATAGAAAATGTGATTCATTAGACCAGGTCTCCTTCCTTTGCTCCATGGTCCAGTTCTGATGCTCATGTGCTGATTGTAGGTGCTTAAGGTGGTGGGCTGTGGTCCGCATGGGCACTCTGACCCATCTGAAGCTGCACAGCCCCAAACGCAACAGGCTATGATGTTCTGTGTGTTCTGACACCTTTCTATCATAGCCACTATTGACTTTAACAAACCAGACGGGATAGCCTTCTCTCCCCATGTGCATCAAGGAGTCTTGGATGCCCATTATCCTGTCACTGGTTTACCTATTGTCCTTCCTTGGACTACTTTTGGTGGGTACTAACCACTTCATATTGGAAACACCCTATAACACCTGCTGTTTTGGAGATATTTTGACACAGTTATCTAGCCATTACAATTTGGCACTTGTCAAAGTGGCCCAGACCCTTATATTTGCCGATTTGTTCTGCTTCTGACACATCAACTTCAATGACCGACTGTTCACTTGCTGCCTAACATATCCCCCCCCCCTTTGCAGGTGCCATTGTAAAAGGATAATCAATGTTATACCTTTACCTTAGCCTTGGCTTATAGAGCAGAGCAAACCGTCACTCTCAAATGAAACTAATTGAAGTTATGGAAAGTGCCTGAATGAGATAAAGTATTCATTAAAGGGGTTCTCCCATAATTGATATTTATCACCTATCCACAAGATAAGTGATAAATATCTCATCGGTAGGGGTCCGATTGCTGGCACCCATACTGGTCCCGATAATGGGTTTACCTTGCCATCCCTCTGTGCCCCATATAAATAGAGTGGTACTGCACAGGTTTGGCCACTGCTCCATTCCTATTATATGGGACTGCCGGAGATAGCCGAACGGCAGCCCATACAAAGTCAATGGAGCATTTGCCGAGCATGCGCAGTACTGCTTCATTCATATTGTGCGCACAGGGGCGGCAAGGTAAGTCTATTCTCTGGAATGGATGGGGCCCCAGCGGTTGGACCCCCAGTAATTATGGGAAAACAACTTCAAGAATTGTCCTGATGAAGGAATGGTACAGTTCAGGAACGCAGTCAATAAAGGTAATATGCATCAGTTTGCTGGCGCCTGAGCCCTATCTCAAGATGCATCCATTTTTGAATATATGCGAACCCTGGGCTTGGAGTAGACAGCTTGAAGCTGATGGTCGTATACTCACTATTTCATAACACTAGCAGGTAAGCACTACTATTTTATAGAAGTGTTAACTATCTGAATACGGTATTCAAACCCTGTTACCTTAGAGGAGTGATGCCACTGTTTTTTCTTAAAAAGAAAAAAAAATAACTGGATTTATGACATCCTCAGAATGGGTCAGTTTTGGTCTCAGCTGCTGGTGCAAAGCAGGCAATGTTACTTTCAAATAAAAGAACGCGGCGAATGAGATCAAGCTTCCATAAAAACTTGAAGAGACAAACAAATAAAGCTGCATGTATTGTATCAAGCTTTAAAGAAGCCTATGAGGAAATACGGCAGAAAAAGCGTCATACCCAGAGCATGCTGCATTTTGAAAACAACACCACTGAACCCAAAAATGCTACAAAAAGACTACATACAAAACAAAACTCTTTGTATGAAATGTTTTCCATGTTGCACTATAGACTTTAAGTAACATCTGGCCTCAACATTTTTTACCTAAAAAACTTCAACAAAAATGCTGTATGTGCAAAAGTCTAAAATAAACCTCATCTGAACCATCTAATATTATATTTACATGTAGGAACAGATGTGTAGTGGTTCAGTTAGCGGTAGGTAATTCTAAATAAAACTAATCTGCTCACTTATCATGGCGGTGTTTGTGTTTCATCATGGTGATGTTTGCGCAGAATATAATTGATCTGGTACTTCCCTTGCAAATCACTCCCTAAAATAATGAGATGTCACAATGAGAAATAAGAGCGAACACACTTTTGGCAGACATTATTCACACTAATCAGCTAATATGATAATGGTAGAAAAACCATTACAGCATTCTGTGTACCATGTATATAAGCATTTCAATCAAGTGCTGAAGTGTATAATTTAGTCTTTATAGTAATAATTACTTCATCACGCTTTTATTTTGTATGTTTTTATTATAGTTAAAGGGAAAATCAATAAAGAAAAAATATAATAGAAGTAAATAGGAAGCGAGAGTAACTGTGACATAGTAAGTATTGGCCCTAGTCTCCCAAGATTACTTTCTAAGGTCTCCTTTACGCACAGAATTTTTCTGGCAATTTACAGTAGGCCCAGTTCACACTGAGTTTTTTTTTTAGCTGATTTTGACGCGGAAAATTCATCGAGATCAGCGGCAAAAAAAACATCTCAAATCACTCCCCCATTGGTTTCAATGGGAAATTATGGCGTTTTATTTTCCCGGGTGGCTTTTAGCCGCTTGCAGAAAAGAAAAGTGGCATGTCCTTTATTGCCACGGTTCCGCCTCTGACCTCCCAAAGAAATCAATGGGAGGCAGAAAAAGTGTTTTTCACTGAGTTTTTTTGCCATCGGTCCTCAATGACTGCAGGTGTAAAATGCAGCGAAGTTTGCAGCCAAAAAAAAAAGCAGGTCAAAATCTGCCTCAAAATTCCAGATTTTTTTTCTGCCTGCAAAATACTCTATGTGTACTAGGCCTTAAACTGTTTAAAAAAAAAACGCTTCTAATAATGTTAGCATTATTTAAATGTAAGTTCAAAAAGAAGAAAAATGTAAATGTAACATGGGTTTTTAGGGCGTTTTTAATTTGGTGCAATTTTGTACTTTATTTTTTTCTGGCGTTTTTTAAGTCCTATAGAGAAACAAGCCTGTGGTAAAAATGCCTGAAAAAAACCGCTATATATTTACAGCATGCTGCATTTGTTGAAAATTACACTGACCACAAAATTGCCTAAAACATGCCACAAACCAAAACGCAGTTGTATGTAACATCTGGCTGCACTAAAAAAAAAAAATACAACATGCAGCAAAACACTGTATGTGAATCCAGCCTAAAACTGAATGAGTGTTTAAGACATTCGTAGTGAAAAAAGCATATGCATACAGAGGGAAATTTTTTCAGTGTTTTGAACTGCAAGCATTTTTAATGACGTTTTTATATGCGTTTTTGGTGGTGTTTTTTATTGTGTCATTTTGTACATGTGTTTTTCCTGGCATTTTGAAAGTCCTATGGGGAAAAAAAACTATAGAAAAACGTGTGCTGTGTTTTAAAAAAAACACCACTGACTCCAAAAACGCAACAAAACAGAAAAAAACCTTCAAAAACAATGCAGTGAAAAACGCCACAGAAAACGCGAGTAAACACTGTGTGAATCAAGCTTTAGGGCATGACCACACGTGGCGGATTTCCTCCGCAACTGTCCGCATCAATGCCGCACAGAATCTGCGTTGCAGATTCTGCTGCGGATCTGCACAAAATGTGCAGAAAATTGATGCGGACTAGCTGCTGCGGACTGCGGGAAAAGTGCTTCCCTTCTCCCTATCAGTGCAGGATAGAGAGAAGGGACAGCACTTTCCCTAGTGAAAGTAAACAAATTTCATACTTACCGGCCGTTGTCTTGGTGACGCGTCCCTCTTTCGGCATCCAGCCCGACCTCCCTGGATGACGCGCCAGTCCATGTGACCGCTGCAGCCTGTGCTTGGCCTGTGATTGGCTGCAGCCGTCACTTAGACTGAAACGTCATCCTGGGAGGCCGGACTGGAGACAGAAGCAGGGAGTTCTCGGTAAGTATGAACTTCTATTTTTTTGACAGGTTGCTCTATATTGTGATCGGTAGTCACTGTCCCGGGTGCAGAAACAGTTACTGCCGATCGCTTAACTCTTTCAGCACCCTGGACAGTGACTATTTACAGACGTCTCCTAGCAACGCTCCCGTCATTACGGGAGCCCCATTGACTTCCTCAGTCTGGCTGTAGACCTAGAAATACATAGGTCCAGCCAGAATGAAGAAATGTCAAGTTAAAAAAGCAAGACGCATCCGCAGCACACATAACATGTGCATGACAGCTGCGGACTTCATTGCGGAAATTAGAATCTCCATTGAAGTCAATGGAGAAATTCCGCCATGAGTCCGCCACTGCTCCGCAACAGACAGAGCATGCTGCGGACACCAAATTCCGCTCCGCAGCCTATGCTCCGCAGCGGAATTTTACGCATCGTCTAAACGAACACTGCTAAATTAAAGTGAAAGTCAATGGACAAACGGCTCCGCTGCGGATTAACGCTGCGGAGTGTCCGCAGCGGAATTTAAGTGAAATTCCGCCACGTGTGAACCCAGCCTTACAGCAAGGATAAAATGATTATGACCTACAAATAACTAATATATAAGAAAGGTTTTGCTGTCCTGCTCTACAAATAACTAAGCCACCACTGAGAGGATAATTGGCAGACATACTGTATATTTAGCCAAATAAGCCTCAGTAATGGGCAGTTCCACTTTAGGCCTCCACATAGATTTTATTTTTTAGTGTATTAAACTGTATAAGAAACGCATGTAAAAAGTTCAATATTTTTTTAAATGTAAAATGCATTTTTGTGGCGTTTCTACATGCGTTTTGGTGGCATTTTGTACTTGCGTTTTGTATATGCATTTTTGCTGGCGCTTTTGAAGTTCTACAGAAAATCTATTGAGAAAACCGCAGACGTCATACCTAGGGCATGCTGCATGATGAAAAAAAACAACCTAAACGCTATGTATGTGGGCATTCTCATATCTTACTATAGGCTTTAAATTAACATCTGGCTACAGCGTTTTTAACACCCAAAAAAACGGCACCGAAAATGCATCAAAACGCTGTGTGTGATGCCAGCCATTCCACTGGCCTAATATCTCTGTCAGGCAGCAAAGCATAGAGGTTTTCAGGCCTGTGACTTTATGCAATTGCTCCTGCCATGACTTTTCCTTCCTCTATTCCCTCCCTCAGCTATTTACACAACCATTCATGGTACCGATACTCTTCCCTCCCACTTTTCCAGAAAGATACCTGCCTGAACCTATGCCTGTAGCTAATCATACAGAGGTAAGATCTTGCATACATTCATTTTCTCGGTAATTTGAACAAGTCTCTTCAATGCAATTTACAATAATTTGGAGTGTATGTATCATATATGTTTACATTAGTAGTAATCTGCAACCTTTGTTACTCCCGTTGTTGTGAAAATAGGATCCAACATGCCATGACAGCTGCAACTATCATGTTATGCGGGCCCCCCCATGTGACGTACCCACCATCTAGGCATACTGGGTAACATACAGGTGTAGCCGTCTTTATCTTGACTTTTAACGCATTAAAACAACCTATAAGCACCAAAGCACAGGGATCATAACACCCAAATAGAATGTATGAATATATAACTAGCACGTATCGTCAAAAATATAAATCTTTATTAATAATAAATAGCAACAATAGATGGTATCACAGAAATACTGTATATATAAATAAACTCAATAAAAAAGGTCATACATATTTTTCGTATTTATGGTGAGGCAGGGAATGAGCCGTCATTTCTGAGATGGGTTGTTCTTTCAACCTCTGGGTATATTTACATCTATACCTCACTGATGCTGCTCTCCGTGTATGACCTTGTTTATTGAGTTTATTTATATATATTTCCATGTATTGTTGCTATTTATTATTAATAAAGAGTTCTATTTTTGACGATACGTGGTAGTTATATATTCATACATTCTATTTGGGTGTTATGTTCCCTGTGATTTTGTGTTTATAGGTTGTTCTTCAGTTTGGTGGGGACCCCCTTGTTCTTCTTTTTGAGGTTTCTTGTAGGTTTACAATATTTTAGCGCATTAAATACACAGTGGCTAGATCCTTTATCTTGTCTTTTCAATGGCTTTTGTTGTGTGAGATCACAATGCAGCAAGTTATCAAAGTCAAGATAAAGATGGCTACATCTGTTGTTCAGTGCTGATATTCTCAAGAGAGATTGCATGCAGGGCATCTACAGTATATACCTCCATTCACAGAAGCATGGATTGAAGTTTACTTTCAACTTTGTGCATAAGAACATGAAAAAAGGTAAGACAAAGAAGGATTATTATTATATAGCTTTATCAGTTTTATTGTGAACCACATTAAGTAAAACGTGACTAAAGCATGAACACTGACTAGTCTGCGGCTATGCAGCATGGAGGTTCTCATGACCAAGAAGGTTGGATATAGAGCGAACTCACTTAGATGTTGCGGTTAATAGCAACCATGGCATCTTAGTTAGAAAGAAGGTAGTGCCTCCTCCATCATCTCTTCGCTCCACCACCCCATGGCGCGATCTTGCGGGGCCGATGGTCATATTTTTACTTCTATTAACCCCTTCCCGACATCCGCCGTATATATACGGCGCACACCGGGTGGGGGAATATGAAGCGGGCTCACGGGCTGAGCCTGCTCCATAGAGAGAGTGTGTCGGCTGTGTATCACAGCCGACACTTCCGGGTAAGGAGCGGGATTCCTTTCGAGCATGATCCCGCTTGTTTAACCCGTTAAATGCCACGGTCAATTGCCCTGTAACATCCCAACGACCCCCCCCCCCCCGCAGCAAGATCGGGGGGTGCCGTTGGTTGGCATGAGAGCCTGGTGGTCTGATGAAGTCCCCTAAGTTCGCCATCTTTGTACTCCTATGAAGCCCTGTCAGAACCACGATATACCGCAATACATTAGTATTGCGGTATATCGTGCAATCGATTTAACGATCGCTGGTTAAAGTCCCCTAGGTTGACAAGTAAAAAAAGTTAAAAACAGTCAAATAAAGTTTTTAACAAATACATTTTTTTTGTAAAATTAAAAGCTTAAAAAAAAAACCTTTTCCCTCAAGCACAATGTAAAAAAATAAAAAGCTAACATAACTGCTATTGACGCGTCCATAAAAGTCTGAACTATTACAATATATCATTATTTAGTCTGCACGGTGACGCCGTAAAAAATAAAAAATTAAAAACATCAGGATTGCTGTTTTTTGGTCCCTTCATCTCCCACAAAACATGAAATAAAAAGTGATCAAAAAGTCCCACGTACCCCAAATTGGTACCAATATAAACTACAGCTCACCCCGCAAAAAATAAGCCCTCATACTGCTAAATCGACAGAAAAATAAAAAAGTTATGGCTCCCAGAATATGGCGACAAAACTCAAATTTTATTTTTAACAGTTTTTTCCTTGTAAAAGTAGTAAAACATAAAGAAAACAATATAAATTTGGTATCGCTGTAATCGTATTGACCCGCAGAATACAGTTAACATGCCATTTTTACCATATGGTGAACACTGTAAAAACAAAACTACCTAAAATATTGAGGAATCGCAGTTTTTTTCCTATTCCACACCACATATTTTTTTTCTTGTTTCCCACTACATGATATGAATACCAATGGGAATTTTTTGGTTAGAGCCTAACCTTTAAAGGAACAGTGTCACGAAAAAAAAATTTTTTACATCAGTTTGGTTTTAGTGTTTTATTAAAAACTTTTATATTTATTTGTGTGTTTGTGTTTTACTTTTTTTTATTTTTACACTTTTTCTTCCCTATGGGGGCTGCCATTTTTTTTTCCATTTCTGTATGTGTCGATTAACGACACATACAGACATGGAATACGGCAGCTACAGTCCCATAGTGAATGCGAACGGGGCCCGTTCCATTCACTATGCTGTATGCCGTCTGTGTGGGAACTGCGCATGCGCCTCTCCCACACAGTCCAAGTTGAACTGCGCACCGTCCGGCGCCATTTTCCTGTAGGCCGGAAGTCGCGGCCGGACAGTAAGATTATTACTTCCGGTCGCGGCTTCCAGACTTGTGCACTTGGAGCGGCGGTAGCAGACGGAGCGGGCGGACGGACCGGAGGGAGCAGCGGCGACTGGAGCAGGTAAGTTATTTCTATGTATGTTCGTGTTTTACTCTGTGTTTACTAGTGTATGTTAACCTACTACACTGTGTGTTAGCTCAAAAAATAACCAACCTAAAAATGAACCATAAAGGGACATAGCCCTAAGAAAAATAGTATACTGAAATAATATACAAAGATGTAAACAAAATACTTTATTGAGTATAATCGACAATAACATATAATGAAAAGAGAATGGGATACGTTATACACAGAAATACAAACAGCAGGGTCAGATGGAATAGACCATGACAGCAGAGTCAATCATCCAAAAATTTGACCAGACCACGCTCCAATAGTGCATATAGTATAATAGTGCACCTATGAATATAGATAGCAAAGTCCACACAAGGTATATTGCTACCAACTGATGATAGCGGAACACAAAAGTAGACAATGGATAATATCCATGCCCTGCAAGATATATCTAATGCATGGAAGAATGAAATGTCCAGAAAACTCAAATAGTTTCAAGAAGATTGCCAGAATATGAATAAAACACTGACTAAGACACAATCAAATCAACAGCTAGCACATACCCTGGGACATGATGCAGAGCGCAGAAGGTCAAAGGAGATGAATGGCTGAATAGACGCCTCGACGCGCGTTTCACCCTGTGACCGGCTTCGTCAGGAGGCTACATACATTAAAACTCTAGGGGTTTAAATAATAAATGGACAGAGTTAGGCTCACCTGCGGCGAATGAAAATCGGCGCTCGACACGCCCACCGGGCGGCGCACACATCACGGGACGCGCCGCGCGTCATGTGACAGGCGCCACGTGATGAATCATCACCATGGCAACCCTAGACGCTAAGCGGCACTCCCGAATGCCTGCCCCACCACAGGCGCGCGATCGAGCGTCTGTGCAGACACCGCAGGAGAGACAACGCAGAATAGCAAGGACAAGATAAATAAATAAAAAATTGACAAATGAAGTGATGGGGAATTCCTGCAGCAAAGGGACCGGCTGGCAATAGTTATATATAAGCGAGACAAGTATAATAAATATAAAGAAAGCAAATATACAAATGTCAATAGTAGATGCATATATTAAAAAATATAGTGTAGAAAATATACAGCAATAATTAACAATTATTAATGATATATTAAACGTTAATAGAAACGTGCAAAAATGAGAAAGAAGACATACACCAAAAATAATGGTGATGAGAGTGATAAATAGTGAATAGTAATTGAAAAAATAAAAAACGTGCAAAGATGAGAAAGAAGACATACACCAAAAAGATGGTAATGAAGATAATAAAGTGCAATAAACAAAGTAAGTATAAAAAAATAATGAATATATATTGAAGTGAAAAAAGTGAAATACTGTTATGATATATGAACCATACAAAATAAGTTAAAATATAAAAATAAATATATATATAAAAATACATTACATGAAGAGTATAAATATATACATATATATATATAAATATTTATATATAAAAACATCACATGAAGAGCATAAATATATACACACATATATAAAACAAAAGCATCATACAATACATACATAAATTCATATGATATCATATACAGTCTCGCAAATAGAAAACAAAAACTGGATGATACAATATACAATATACAGAGTCAAATACATACATTTAAAATATGATAATAAACATATGAGACTACACAGTACAGATAATAGTAATAAATATACAGACAAATATAGAGCCAAATATATATAGAATTCATAATAAACGTTATTACACATTATTATCTTCTCCAGTCCTGAATTCAAATACAACCGGTCTTCTCCAATATATAGGGGGAATATATCCACTCACTGCAAAGAACACACTAGAATATAAGAAATAAATATTAAAAACAAGAAGAAAACCCTAGAGGAGATAAAATTCACGCAAAGTTACAAAAAGGGCCTAAAACTGGTGGCCTCATTGAGGCCAAATGGCGACACAGTATTGAGTAGGGTAATCCATTTCATTTCTTTCCTCAATAACGCCAAACGAACGTCACCGCCTCTACAACCCAAGGAAACTCTGTCTATTCCACGTACCATAAAACCCTTTGGATTACAAGAATGGAACTCACGAAAATGGCGAGCAACTGGCTGAAGTTTTTCCAAATCTATAGCACTAGAAGCAGACTTAATTTTACTGACATGTTCCAACACCCGTACCTTCAAATGCCTGCTGGTCATGCCAATATAAATGAGGTCACAGGGGCAAGTGGCAAAATATACCACAGATGCTGTGTTACATGTGATGTTGTAAACAATTTTATAGTCTTTGCCTCTGTCAGAGCTATAGAAGTTGAAAACACGTGGGATATATTTACATGCAGCACAATTACCACAATTATATGAACCCCAAGGAGGTCCCCTACTACCAAACGGATTAAGGGGAGCACTAGAAATGTAGTGGCTAGCTGTAAGAAGATCCCTCAAGTTTTTGGATCGCCTCCAGGTAATAGAGGGGTAACTGGGTAAGATCCCTGCCAAGTCACGATCGGTGAGAAGAATACTCCAATGTGTCTGTAAAATATCACGAATTCTTGTCCAGTAGTGGTTAAAAGTGCTAATGAATCTAACCTTCTGATCAATGCTGTTCTTTTTGTTCGGTCTACTTACCAGAAGTCCATCGCGAGTTGAATTCTTAGCTCTATTTCTATGTATGTTCGTGTTTTACTGTGTCTTTACTAGTGTATGTTAACCTACTACACTGTGTGTTAGCTCAAAAAATGGTGACACACAGTGTAGGAGGTTTGACCGTTCAATCCCCTCGTTTCTCCCGGCACTAGCCAGGATAAAGGAGGGGGGGATTCTGAGAGCTCACTAGAGCGAGTGAGTTTTCCCAAATTTTGCAGCATAAAGCAATGTGGTTGCTTTACCACATGCAATGCTGCAATTTTGGGAATTGCTCCATCTAGTGACCAGCACTGGGAAATATTATAAATTAGAATCTAATTTATAATATTTCCTGACTAGTGAAAAAAAGTAAAAAATTAGAACACTGTGTAATCATTTTTACACTAACTGTTCAATTAAAAAAAAAAAAAAAACTTGCAACACATTCCCTTTAATGTGAGATGAGAGTTGGCTAGCCACTATGTCCACGTTTAATCATAGAATCAGTGCATTGTCTACACAGACCTCTGAAATGCCAGAAGGTCTAATCTATTAACTCTGTGAGCCCCTGATGAATTACTGCAGAGTTACTTATGAGTAAGGAAACGCGTAGGGCTAGATAACTACAGATAGGCAGGAGTAGTGTTTTGCTAAACACGAGATCCTCACAGTGGAATCCACAGCAGCAGCAGCTGAAGCTGTATCAGCTCCTGGCACGTACTGGGCTTGATAAAGCAGCTGATCTGCTAATAAGAGAGCTGCACAGAGATCTCTATAGCAGCAGTAGCTGAAATACAAGAGATTCATATAGAGGAACTCCTAGAGCAGCTGCTCATGCTGCATCAGTTCCTGGCACACACCTTGTGACAAGGAGGGTACCGGTCCCAACTTGGAACTAAAATATTTAAACATAATATTTTTTGAAAAAATATAAAAATATATAAAAATAAATAAAAACCAGGAAAATTCTAAAATAAAATATAAATACTAGAGTATGATGGTATTAACCATTTAAATCTCATCCTTGTCCTATCTGAACTTATTACATATGTCAATGTAAAGTGCACAAGCGCTAGTGAACGAACTTTATGGATACAATTGTATCACTATCTTAAATTGCTAAAAAGTGAAATAAATCTCACATTAAGGCCTCATTTACACGAGCGTGTGTGTTTCACTATCAATTGTATCACTATCTTAAATTGCTAAAAAGTGAAATAAATCTCACATTAAGGCCTCATTTACACGAGCGTGTGTGTTTTGGGCACGCAAAAAAACGCAGCGTTTTGCGTGCACACAAGGCACTTGACAGCTCCGTGTGTCATCAGTGTATGATGCGCGGCTGCGTGATTTTCGCGCAGCCCCCATCATAGAGATGAGGCTAGTCGACGTCAGTCACTGTCAAGGGTGCTGAAAGAGTTAACTGATCGGCAGTAACTCTTTCAGCACCCTCGACAGTGAATTCCGATCACAATATACAGCAACCTGTGAATAAAAAAAAGACGTTCATACTTACCAAGAACTTCCTGCTTCCTCCAGTCCGGTCTCCCGGCCGTTGCCTTGGTGACACGTCCCTCTCTTGACATCCGGCCCCACCTCCCTGGATGACGCGGCAGTCCATGTGACCGCTGCAGCCTGTGATTGGCTGCAGCCTGTGCTTGGCCTGTGATTGGCTGCAGCTGCCACTTGGACTGAATTGTCATCCCGGGTGGTCAGACTGGAGGAAGAAGCCGGGAGTTATCGGTAAGTCAGAACTTTTTTTTTTACACGTTCATGTATATTGTGATCGGAAGTCACTGTCCAGGGTGCTGAACCAGTTTAACTCTTTCAGCACCCTGAACAGTGACTGTCTCCTGACGTCGCGTACCGCAAAATTTTTTGCCGGGTTCGGTCAAAACGAGTTCGGCCGAACCCGGTGAAGTTCGGTTCGCTCATCTCTAAGACACTCCGTTTGGATGTTTGTAAACAGAAAAGCACGTGGTGCTTTTCTGTTTACATTCAGAGTTTGACAGCTCTTGCGCGAATCACGCAGTTCGCACGGAAGTGCTTCCGTGCGACCTTCATGGTTTTCACGCACCCATTGACTTCAATGGGTGCGTGATGCGCGAAAAACGCAGAAATTTAGAACATGTCGTGAGTTTTTTTCAGCGCACTCACGCTGAGCAAAACTCACGGACTGTCTGCATGCCCCCATAGACTTGTATAGGTCCGTGCGACCCGCGTGAAAAGCACGCGAGTCGCACGGACGTATATCACGTTCGTGTAAATGAGGCCTAAAGGTTAGGCTCTAACCAAAAAATTCCCATTGGTGTTCATCCAGTGAAACACATATACTACTCAAGGGAAAAACCACGTATATTTACTATTGCACAGTGACCACTACATTATATGGTACAAAAAATATAGGTGTGAAAATCTACAACTCGTCCCGCAAAAAACAAGCCCTCATACAGCAATATTGATGGAAAAATAAAAAAGTTATGGCTTTTGGAAGTTGGGGAGGAAAAAACAAAAGTGAAAAGCCGAAAAATGGCTACGGAGAGAAGGGGTTAAGCCCCTGCCTCTAACGGTAAAAGTATAGTACACTGTAATACATAAGCATTGTAGTGTATTGTGCAAGCAATCTCGCATATATTACCCCTGGTGAGACAAAAAATAATGTAAACATGAGTTAAAAAAACCTTACTAATATAGAAAAAAATAATAGTAAAAGTTAAAAACTAATCCCTTTTCTCATTTTTCCTCTAATGTAATGTAGAAAAAAAAACAACGCATCAGTAAAAGTCCGTAGTATTAAAAAAAAAATGCTATAAAAAGTGATCAAAAACGCATATAAACCAATACAAATTACTACTGACCCTGCAGAAAACAAGCTCTCATACAACTTAATTGACAAAAAATTAAAAAAAACATGGATCTCAGAATATGGCGACACATGATAAAATTACTTTAACAATTTTTTATTTTATTTTTATTTTATAAAAGTAGTAAAACATAAACAATTATATAAATCAGGTATCACTCACGTCTCCAAGATTTTTCTCGTGCTGCACCCGTCCTCTGGAATGCGCTACCCCAGACAATCAGATTAATTCCCAATATCCACAGTTTTAAACGTGCCCTGAAAACACATCTATTTAGACAGGCCTATAACATTCCCTAATCTGACTCCTTTCCATGGCCCTCCTTTTAGATTAGTCATCAGAATAAGATTCCCTCACACTCCTCTTCATGTCCGTCATACACGGATACTGGCTGGTGACCGGCTCATGCAGCTTTATGTTACCACCGCATGTGTATAAAAAATGGCCGGACCATTGTACAGAACAAACACTATTACACTTTGTGTCTCCCTTATGTCCTCATAGATTGTAAACTCTTGCGAGCAGGGTCCTCACTCCCCAGGTTTGAATTGTAAATGAACTTTGTCACTATGTAATGTCTGATATTGTTTGTTTCATGTTCCCTCTAAATTGTAAAGTGCTGCGTAATATGTTGGCGCAATATAAATAAAGATTATTATTATTATTATTATTATTATTATTATTATTATCGCCATAATCCCATCGACCCACAGAATAAAGTTAGCATGTAATTTTTACCGTACAATGAAGGATTGCTTTTTTTTCCAGTCTACAACACAACATTTTGTTATTAGTTTCCCAGTACATTATATGATACAATGAATAATGCCATTATAAACCTCGAAAAACAAAGTTTTCATAAATAACAGAGCAACAACAGAAGAAAAATAGTCAACAAAAGTCAAGCAATATACTCACAGGCGAAACTCTCTCTGTAGTCTACCTCTGATTAATATGTTCTAATATTGCTCATTCATTACATTCAAAAGTAATTAATCCTTTGACCTGCTGTTTAAAGCAAGTGACAACTAATATCAGTTAACATGTCTTCTTACAGAAGGGAAGCACATTATGTGAACAACATCAAATGAAAACCAATCAGGCAGTTTTTCTCTCATTTTTGTTACAACGTGGGTTGAATAAATGAGAAGAAATCATGTATATGCTTTTTGTCGAGCAGTTTTTTGTTGCTCTGTTATTTATGAAAACTCCAGTTTTGCAACCTGAAAAATGTATATGTCAAATTTACCTCTTGGTCTTAAGTTTTTATGACGCAACATTATTCAAATGCCTACAAGTGAACAGATGTGTTCTCACTGTACATCTGCAGTATAATTATTCTCAATTTATGTGCTTCCAGAAATTATGAAGCACTTGTTTTCTTGGCCCGAAATACTGCTTGGTTTGCCATTGTAAAATAGACCCCCAATGCAAAGAAGCATCCTAGTCCGTAAAATTAATCTTTATTACAGCTGTGACTTTGCAAACTGCAAATAACAACAATATTTTACATTTCCCTGGAAGATAAGACTGTGAACATCAAACTCTATTATCTTACAATTGTTATTGAATAGTTTTTTCATTGCCGTCATCCCAATTTGATTTGTAAGATGTATTGCTTAATTCCCATTGTTATTTATGAACCTTTTTCAGGGAGCAGATTTGTATCAGCACTAGAGCCAGAAATCAAGCAGAAGCATGGAGAGCATGCCTGAAATTACATTTTATGCAATTCCTCCAGCCTCCCAGATATGTGAAATCCACCATTCTAAAGGTCTATACAGACTACATGTTTTTATTAAAGTATTATCTTTCTGGCAACACAAGGACAGCCAAGGTCAGTCAATGTGTTTTAGATAGCATTGCTATAATTACATTTGTCAGAGATATCTCTATCATGGGGAATATTTCACACCTTATATCTGCATACAAAGAACTTGTGTGTGTGTTTTTTTTTTATATACAGTACATATACACATGCATATATACATATGTAAATATAAGGGGCCACAGAGAGAAAAGAGCTTGTAGCCAGGAAATTATGTTAAACATTAGAAATTTTTATTAACATATATACAAATACATCGACAGAGATATTGTACAGGGATCTAGATACCAGGTATTGCATCAAGATCAACTCCCTTAACTTAGTAGCTAAAAGATAAGAAGTGTTGGATACTGCTTACCTATATTGAATAGAAGTAGTAAAACGATGTGTGCTCCTAAGTTAAGGGAGTTGATCTTGATGCAATACCTGGTATCTAGATCCCTGTACAATATCTCTGTCGATATGGGGCCGTTTGTAATGTGACTTTGCCCCACAAGAGGTACCTTTCCATGTTAGTTACTGAATTCTGTGTAAATGGATAACATAGCCAAACCTATCTTTGCATATTGATATCTTTGATGTGTGCTCCTTGAAACTTTCTCTAGAGTCTTGTCCTTTTTTATATATTGTATCCATATGTATTTTATATGAATGTATTTGTATATATGTTAATAAAAATTTCTAATGTTTAACATAATTTCCTGGCTACAAGCTCTTTTCTCTCTGTGGTCTCAATATTCAAATAGAGTTGCCTATCTGATTATATGGGAGGTCGGTTTATGACCTTGACCTAGCCCTTAGTACTAATGCGTTTTGGAGTGCATATATTGATATGTAAATATAAGCAGTCATTAAAGTTGAACACTGATTTACAAAATTAAAGGCTCTTTGAAGAATACTTGTCAGTTCTCCCGACATTTCGGTTTTAGTAAATACTTCATATTTTCTTAGAACTCTGCATTATGCTTTTTCTCTGTTATTTCTCCTAGAAATGTATAAATAAATTGATAACTGCTCCTCTGTAGAAAAGATCGCAACCCAAAACTTTAAATTGATTCTTTATTGGTAAATGAGGATTTAGAGCAGTACTGAATGGTTATTCTACTTTATTTGCTCATAGAAACATTGCCATTTTTCCTTTTCGGTTCTAACGACAATTTATGCAAAAGTGACAGGAAGTGCAGCCATATTGGTTGTCACAGCTTCTGATGTTAAAACTGTCACTTTGTATTTGACTAAAAATGCTGACAGTTACCACCTGTTTCTGGGAAGATAATGGTGATAACTAGTATGGCTGCACTTTTGTTATCTCTTGCAAAATGTCTACTGCAACTAAATAGAAAAGTGACAATATCAGTCTAAGTAAATGAGACATAATTTTTGCAACCCAAAATGTACCCCTCACTGCCATCCACAATGCCCTCATCTCAGTACAGGTAACAATGTCCCTTTTAGCGAAAGTCACAATGAATACTCAACTCATCCTGTTAACTAGAACTGCACTGTAACATGTGAGAGACCCACGTGTGGCTCTTGTGGCATTGGTCAGCACTGGAGGTGGTACTCCTGGCAGGAATAATTTGTAATAGATCGCTTCTGCCAGGAGAGAAATGAGCATGGATTAAATTTACAGCGGGTAGTCCTATTCCTCAAATCTGCGCTATTGTACATTGACCACACAATTCGCAGTAGTATTCTACCTTAGTGCCTCCACACAGTAGTAGTCTGCTTTTGCGTCCCCATGTAGCAATTATGTATTTTGTGCACCTTTCCCCCATCGATTTATATTTCCTTCTTTGCACTAATGAAAATATAACAAAAATCCTGAAGCATACCTAACCCTATTCCCACGATGCTCGGCTGGGACTTCTTCAGGTCTCTACAGTACACTGCCCTGCACAGGCAGTGCAAGACAGTGATGTTATTGCACCACCTGTGTTGGTTCACTGACGTCTTTAGCCTGCTTCCAAAATCTCATAGGCAGCAGGCCTATTGTGGCCTATGGAACATTTGAGTAAAAGGCGGGGTAGGAAATGGCTCCCTGCGCCAACATAGATTTCAACTGGATCCATATTTTGGGAACGTGGACACAGTAGAAAATGGGGCCCCCGGGGCTTGGGCAAAAAAACAAAACAAGGGAGATGATACCTGGAATTCTTCACTACAGAGCTTGCTGAAGGGAAGACGGGCGTCTCGCAACCAAGGTTGCTCTTGTTTTCAGTTTTCTCTGGGGAAGCACTACTGGGTACTTAGGAGGCATCCCGATTTAGGCCTAGTAACTGGGGGACTGTCAGATAATGAGCTTTGGGCCAACCAATCCCTTTTGACTGCACAGTCTCTCTGGATTCATACGTCGCGGTGAAGGGCATCCTGACTACGGGCAATAGGCCACTCATTGTATCTGTTACGTCTAATGAAGAAAGATTCTTCCTGCAGCATCTCCCTCTGGTCTGGTCTCCTGGAGCCTTCACAGTTGCAGTATCCTCCCATAGTGAGCAAATAAATACTCTCTGGTCACAGAGCCTGCAGCCACCCCTGCTCCACTATGATGCCTTTCTCCTGACTTGCCTCCATTGTTTGGCACTGCCCCATCCACTCTTCATGTGCTCTCCCCATCCCCGCCTCTCTAGCTCCACCCCTGGCATCTGAGAGGTTGCGGCCCACCGGCAGAACCCATCAGTGGGAAAAGGTGAGCAATGGCTCTGGTATCTTACTTCTGCACTGGTTGTCAGAGTTCTCACCCTGGGTTATAGGGTAGACTAAGGGAGGCCCACCAAGGAGAATAAAACAGAAGCGGTTTTACCATTTCTATCTTCACTGATTTTATATACACAGCCCTCATTGAGCATTGCGCTGAGGGCGTGAATTCTAGCTGGGCTGCCAGAGTATTTTAACTAGAGATGAGGAGGGAGGTCAAGAACGAAAATAAAGAAGAGGAGTCAGATTATATTGGTGAGAGGGATCAGACTATATTGGTGGGTGGATAAATGGACCTTGGAAGGAGAATTAGGCAACAGGATAAGGAGATCCAATTGTTACAAAACAACATTGAAGATAAATATACCCACAAAATAAAATAAAAATAAAATTACTGATATTAAATGTTTAAAATTGGAAGGCAACTTAAAGAGGATCTGTTACAAGTTTAGTAATGCCCAACGCTAATCTAAGGGTATGTTCACACGGCAGCGTCCGTAACGGCTGTAATTACGGGGCTGCTTTCAGGAGAAAACAGCACCGTAATTTCAGCCGTAATGGCATGTTGAGCCGCTATTTCACTGCGTCCATTACGGACGTAAATGGAGCTGTTTTTCCATGGAGTCAATGGAAAACGGCTCCATTTACGTCTGAAGAAGTGACAGGCACTTCTTTGACGCAGGCGTCTTTTTTACGCCCCGCCTTTTGACAGCGGGGCGTAAAAAAAATGACCGTCTGCACGGAACATCGTAAGACCCATTCTAATGAATGGGCAGATGTTTGCCGACGCTTTGGAGCTGCTATTTCGGACGAAATTGGGGGCAAAAACGCCCGAATTACGTCCGGAAATAGTGTGTGTGAACATAGCCTAATAGGTGCTGATACTGCTAGTGAAAATTGTGTTCCAAAATGTTTTTTATTTTAAAAGTTATGAGCTTTTTTCTAAATATGCAAATGAGGCTATACTTGACAAATGGGTGTCCACAGCAGTGATTCTTCTGAGGTGGAGCTACTTCATAGCCATTGACACTGTCCTATCAACATGAAGCTGACTAGCATTATCAGTGTGGCAGCCCTTTTTAGATTAGCTAGGAGATTGGGCATTACTAAACTAGTAACAGATCCTCTTTAAAGTGTATGTTCACACATGCCAGAAGTCTAGCAAGCAAAATGGGGGAGCTTGAGGTGCTGCTAAAACATCACGAGACTCTTCATATGATTGGGCTGTAAAACGTCAGGGTTTTACACTGTTTCGGAAAGACAAGGCAAATAGTAAAGGCGGTGGAGTATAACTGTATGTAAGAAATTATGTGAAGGTGAGTGTGAAAGAGGCAATAGTGGGTGAAGACTGTGAGGAGGTTGAAACCTTGTGGGTGGAATTACAGAGAAAGGTAAACACTGAAAAACATATTTGGGTATACTCTATAGACCCCCCAACATCACTGAGAAGATGGAAGCTCAGCTATACAAAAAAAATGGAGTGGGCTGCACAGATTGGTACTGTAGTGAAAATGGGAGATTTTAACTACCCAGATATTAATTTTAGTTATGCTTTGGCTTCAACTGCAAAGTGTATAAATTTACTCAACTTGTTGCAGTATAATTTTATGGCCTAGTTTGTGGAAGACCCGACTAGAGGCGATTCTCTGTTGGATCTGGTAATATCTAATAATGCAGAACTTGTTGGGGATGTCACTGTTTGTGAAAACCTCAATATAATTTCATTTTAACTATACTGTGAAAATAAAACAAAGACTGGGAGGGCAAACATACTTAATTTTTAAGAAAGCCAATTTCCCCAGATTGAAGGCTGCGCTTCAAGACAAGTAGACTGGTCACAACTAATGTCAGATAACCATACAAATGATAAATGTTAGTGCTTAAAATCTTCTTTGGGTAATTATACTGCAAAATTTATTCCATAAGGTAGCTAGTATAAACTACTAAAATAAAACCCCTCATGACTTACACCTACGGGTAAAAAGAACAATAAATGACAAAGAAGGCATTAGAAATATATAAATCTGAGGGTTCAACTTTAGCCTTTGAAAGTTACAAAGAGCTTAATAAAATCTGTAAAAGAGTAATAAACTCAGCAGAAATACAAAATGAAAGGCAGGTGGCCAAAGATAGTAAAACAAATCACCCAAACATTTTTTAAGTATATGTTACATCCACGGCAGCATTACTCACCCTTCGATGGCCACAGCCTTGGACTTGTGAGCGCTGGTCCCCATCTCCTCCCCAGGAGACACCAACATTCACTTCCGCTCAGGGGCGTAACTAGGAAAGACTGGGCCCCATAGCAAACTCTTGACCGGGGCCCACCCGGGTGCCACAAGCAGCCCCCCTTATAAATAGTGCCCCCTGTAGAATGTGCCATATAGCCCCCCTGTAGACAGTGCTATATAGCCCCGCCTAAAGACAGTGTCACATTGTAGATAGCACCATTTGTAGATAGCACCCGCACCTCCCCTTGTAGATAGTGCCATACAGCCCCCCTGCAAATATCGCCATAAAGCCCCCACTGTATATAGCGCTATACAGCACCCACTGTATATAGTGCCACACAGCCCCCTCCCTTGTATACAGTGCCACACAGCCCCCCCCCTTAGTAGAAAGTGCAGCACAGCCCCCCTTAGTAGAAAGTGCCACACACAGACCCCTGTAGATTGCGCCACACTCAGCCCCCTGTACATAGAGTCACAGCCCTCCCCCTTGTAAATAGTGCCATACAGTTCCCCCATGTGTATAGTGCCACACAACTCCCCCTTGTGTATAGTGCCACACTGCTCCCCCTTGTGTATAGTGCCACACAGCCCCCCTTTGTGTATAATGACACACAGAACCCCCTTTTGTATTGTGCCACAAGGCAATGGCGCATCCGAGAAAGTTGTATCAGCAAGGGAGATGTCACTCAAACATGGAAAGGTGGGTTTGGAGGCAGGACTATGTGACTCTTCAGGATAGCGGCACTGCCCCATGACCCTCTAATGAGTAATTAGCATATAGTGTGCACCGTTTTAAAAGTGGATTTTAAGGATTTTGCTGCATCTGAAAAAACATACAAGGGGAATGTTTGGAAATATTGTCAGGTCATGTATTACTGCATGGTGGCGTTTCAAGGGGTTAAAACTACCGGACAGATTCCCATTAAATATACAAAGAATTGAGAACAATTCCATCTGCCCTGCAATTTTGTTATTATAAATATATCCTATATAACTACAGATCCAGAACCAAGCTCAGTACATAAATACAGCGCTAGAACCAAGCTAAGTACATATATACAGCACCAGAACAAAGCTCAGAACATATATACAGCACTAGAACCAAGCCCATACATATATACAGCACCAGAACTAACCTCAGTACATACATACAGCACCAGAACAAATCTCAGTACATAAATACAGCGCTAGAACCAAGCTAAGTACATATATACAGCACCAGAACAAAGCTCAGAACATATATACAGCACTAGAACCAAGCCCATACATATATACAGCACCAGAACTAACCTCAGTACATAAATACAGCACCAGAACCAACCTCAGTACATAAATACAGCGCTACAACCAAGCTCAGCTCATATATACAGCACCAGAACCATGCTCATTACATATATACACAGCACCAAAACCAATCTCATACGTATATACAGCACCAGAACAAAGTTCAGTACTTACATACAGCATCAGAACAAAGATCAGTACATATATACAACACCAGAACAAATACAGCTTAATTTAGTGCAACCCCTGCCGTATAGGTTTGTACGGCGTAAAACTACAGCTCCCAGCATGGTCCGAACAATGGTGAGGATATGCTGGGAGATGCTGTTTCACAAAAAAAAAGTCATACCATCATCTCGCTGCAGATCACACAGTGACTATAATACTGATTAGAGGCAGAATAAAAATTTACTTTAAGTGACTCACCGGTGACGTCTCAGATTCTAGTTCTTTTCTTCTCCCCCCGGTCCAGACATCTATGATGGATTTCTGCCGGCCATGACCCATTTCTGCAGTTTTCCGCTCAGATGTCTTCAGCTTCTCACTTTTAAAACATTTCTGCACCTATAAACGAAGGTAAAATTCTCAACACTTCCAAATATAATAAAGCACCATACACTGCAACTCTAACTATAATAGCGCCATGCACTGTGTCCCTGATTATAATAGTAGCATACACTGTCACACACACCATGCCCCCTGTACATAGTGCCCCAATAGCTCCCTGTAGATAGTGACCCCTATAGAGCCTCTGTAGATAGTGACCTACATAGAAGCCCCTGTAGATAGTATCCCACATACAACCCTCTGTAGATAGTGCCCACATATGGACTCCAGAGCTGCAAGGCAATAGTGCTAACCACTGAGCCACTGTGCTGCCATACATATAGCTTTCCCTATAGATAGTGTCTCACATATAGCTCCCCCCTGTAGACTGTGCCCTACATATAGCCATCCTGTTGCTAGTGCCCCACAGGTAACCCACCCCTGTATATAGTGTCCCACATATAGCCCACCCCCATAGAAAGTACCCTAAAAATTAGCTCCCCTATAGATAGTGCTCTACATATAGCTCACCACTGTATAGTGTCTCACATATAGTTCTCCACATATAGACTCCCCCTGTATATAGTGGCCCACATCCCCACATACAGACCACTGGCGATGCAGATCTGCTCTCTTCTGAGCAGGTCTGCTGGAGCTGAACGAGTGTCGTCCAATGACGCTGATTGACTTGCCCCATCAATCAGCGCCTTTCAAGCATGTAAGCGGCACGATGATGTAATCGAGCCACTAGCCAATCAGCATCATTGTAAGGCACGGTATGGTCAGGCACAGAACATGCCCGGCCATTCAGCGCTAATGCATGTATTTGGTTGTCGCTAGCACCAGGGCCCCCTCATGTGCTAGCAATGCCTACAGGCATGAGAGGGCCTGTGTCGCCTGGCCCATACTTGTTGCGGTGCTACCACTGTAGCAGCCATAACGGTTGCTAGCGGCGCCACCGGGCATATGGGGGGGGCGTGTCGGTTGGCGGCACGTGCCCCCTCAGCCGCTACGACTGCTACCATGGTAGTTACGCCACTGCTTCCGCTCCACTCTGCTGTGTTCCGTAGGGTGCGCGCGCACGCTTGCGACAGGACTTAAAGAGCCAGTGCAGGCACATGTAAATCATCAGTAATTAGCCCATGATCACCCTGGACTATAAGACAGGCTCTGCCCTTTTACTCCTTGCCTGAGCGTTGTTCGTATTCCTCTGTTAGTCTTGCAAATGGTCCCTTAGTGTTATCCTGTTCCTGTTGTTCCCGTGCCCTGCTACCTATATCCTGTATCCCGTATTGTCATTGTTCCTGTGCCTGCTATAGTGTTGGTATCGACTTCTGCCATCGGCTATGTCTGCTGTGTTTCACCATGTCTGGTTTCATCTGTCTCGTCTGCATCACCTGCCGTCAAGATCCCATCTTTGCCTAGCCGTTGCTACTGTCTGGACTATTACAGGCACTCTTGTACTTGGACTATGTATATTGACTTGGTACACTGTAGTTTGGCCAGCTGCCATCCCGCTACGGCGGTGCGGCCCGTGGGTCCACACACCCACAGATCGTGACAGTATATAAATGCAAAATAACCAAAGTAAGAACATGTAGGACCCCTTAAATAATGATAATGGGGAGTTGGTGACAGGGGATCAAGAGAAGGCAGAGGGTTCTTAAGCTCTGTATATACAACAGAAGAAAGATCAGCTGATGTAGCCGGTGCCAGTGCTGTTAATACATCAATTAATATACTGAATTGGCTAAATGTAAATATGGTTCAAGCTAAATTAAATAAAGGTGAACAAGGCTCCGGGGACAGATGGGTTACACCCTAAATTCTTAAATAACTTAGTTCAGTTATTTTTGTCCCCCTGTTTATAATATCTAGAGACGCTCTAGTAACTGGTATCGTGCCAAGAAACTGATGCAGGGCAAATTTTTTGCCAATTTTCAAGAATTGCTCTAAGTCTTCACGTGTAATTATAGACCTGTAAGCTTACCATCCATCAAGGGAAAAATGTTTGAAGGGCTATTGAGGGACCATATACAAGACTATGTGACAAAAAATAGTATTATAAGTTACAGCCAGCAAAGATTTACTAAGTATAGAAGTTGTCAAACTAAATTGGTTTGTGTTTATGAAGAGGTGAGTAGAAGGCTGGACAGAGAGGCCACTGTGGATATAGTGTTCTGTACTTTGCAAAGGCTCTGTCCCTCATAGATCCCTAATGGGTAAATTAAGGCCTTTAGGTTTAGAAAGTATAGTATAGTTGGATTGAAAATTGGCTCCAGGATCGTAGCCAGAGTGTTGCGGTCATTGATTATTCCTCTGAATGGTCCTCGGTTATAAGTGGTATACACCGAGTTGCAGCTGGGACCGCTATTATTCAACTACTTTATTAGTGATATAGAAGATGGGAAGTTTCTATTTTTGCAGATGAAACTTGAAAATGTTCCTAAATTACAAGCCGGCTTGGATACACTGAGTGTTTGGGCCACCAATTTGCCAAATGAGATTCAGTGTGGATAAATATAAAGTTAAGCATCTAGGTACAAACAATCTGTATGCATCATATTTACTAGGGGAAGTTAAACTGGGAGAGTCGCTTGCATGTACTTATAGATCATAGACTAAATAACAGAATGCAATGATAATTAGCTGCTAATAAAGCCAGCAAGATATTGTCGTGTATTACAAGTTGCATGGACTCGTGGGACAGGGATATAATATTACCACTTTACAAAGCATTAGTTGAGGCCTCATCTAGAATATGCAGTTCAGTCCTGGGCTCTAGTTCATAGAAAAGAAGCCCTGGAATTGGAAAAAAATACAAAGCAGAGCAATAAAATTAATAAGGGACATTGTAAATTTCAGTTATAAGGACAGATTAAAATAATTACATTTATTTAGACTTGATAAGAGATGACTAAGGGGGGACAAGATTAACTTGTAAAAGTATAAATGGCTCATACAAAATATATGGTGAAAACCTGTTCCAAGTAAAACCCCCTCAAAAGACAAAGGGACATTGATATGTTTCTACTTGGTCTCCGTGGTTTAAATATGCTACATCATTAGGCCCTACTTAACACATCTCCTCCCTGTGCATCTGGAAATAGTCTTGGCAGCTGGGGGACTATGGATTTTACACAACCCATGTCGACTATTGTAAATGTCTTTATTGCCTTATACTACCTACCTCCCTCCCTCCTCTTACCTTACCCAAAACCTTTTTTCCTCCTGTACCCTGGTCCCACTCCCCCCCCCCTCACCCCTAGTTTTGTTTTGACTTCTCTTTTCTTTCATCATGTGATTATTTGCATAATGTACAAAGTAAATCATACCTGGATGTGCGATCATAATGATACTTGTCATCTATACTTGTAACTGCAAATGTACGTTTGACTTTTGCTTGTTTTAAAACGTTCAATAAAACTTGAATATATATATATATATTATAAAAAAAAAAAAGACAAGGGAACATTTCACCTGTCTGAAGACAAAAGTGGTTCAATCTCCAGAGGCGACAAACCTTCTTTACCATAAAAATTGTGAATCTGTGGAATAGCCTACCGCAGGAGATGGTCACAGCAGAAACAGTAAATGCCTTTAACCCCTTAAGGACCAGGCCATTCTTAGTTATTATTTTTTTTGTTCATTTTTGCCCCCCCCCCTCCAAGAGCCATAACTTTATTTATTCAATGGAGCAGCGTGAAGTCTTATTTTTTGCGTGCCAAGCATTTTATTGCACCATTTAAAGTACTATATAATGTACAGCAAAACTGAAAAGTCCTTTGTGGAATGGAATTAGAAAAAAACTGTAATTCCTCCATTGTTTTTTTGGGTTTTGCTCCTATGGCTTCTATGTCACCACATTCTGAGACCCATAACTTTTTGTATTTTCCATCAATGAAGCACTGTGAGACCTTTTTTTTTTCAGGGCAAGCTGGTGTTTTATTGGTCAAATTTTTTGGTGCGTATGACTTTTTGATCGCTTTTTATTACATTTTATTTTAAGAGCTAAGGTGTCCAAAAAAGAGCAATTCTGGCATTGTTTTTTTTTTTGTTTTTACAGCGTTTACCTTGACGGCTAAATGTTATATTATAATAGTTCAGACTTTTACAGACACGGCATACCAATTATGTTTATTTTTTATTTTGTATATTACTTAAGAGTATAAATGGGATCAGGGTGTTTTTTTATACATTTTTAATGTTGTTTTTTTTGTACATTACTAAAAATGTTATTTATCTATTCTTAACATTTTGTATTAGTCTCCCTAGGAATATACACTATATCCTAACTTCAAACCCAGGTGCAGTTAACATGTCATTTACGCTTTAAAAACAAAACCCAGAAAACAATGGCATATCCACTTTAAAAAAATGTATAAAAGTTATGCAGCACATTATATGTACCCCAAAATAAAAATAAAAACAACTCGTCCTTCAAAAATCAGGCCCTTATGTGGAAAAATAAAAAAGTTATGGCTTGGAATGCAATGATGAAAAAACTAAAAAAAATGCTGTGTTCTTAACGCCAATGCTGGGTTCACCATTAAGTGGTTAAAGACTGCACATTCTAGAATGCAATTCATCAGAAAAATCTATGTTCAGACATAGATAGTCGATCATCTGCAGCTCCAGTTACAGTAGGAAACCAGACTATATATAAAAAATAAAATAAAATCTACATTTCCTGAAGGGTTGTTATGACCTTTGAGGGACAGATTGCAAAGGAAAAAAAAAAAAGATCAAAATTAAATAAGAAAACAAAGTAAACACCACCACCACCAATTATTACCATTCTCATTAATATGCTTACAAATTATAAGTGTAATATTTAAAAAGATAAAACGATGTGAAAAATGATTAAAAATGAAAGATGTATTGGTAACAAAATACCACAATAATCACATAGATTGCCTAATTTTTTATTTTATTTTTTAAATCTGTAAAACTAAGATGTACTCAAAGCTGTTAAAATGTGTCCAATGCCTAAGGATCCAAATAGCCTTAATCTGAAAAGGTTAAACTGGTTTACTTTAACTGGTTGCCGACACAGGACGAGTATGCTCGTCCTGAGCGGCGAGCACTTCGCGCATTAGGACGAGCATACTCGTCCTGTGTGACAGCCGTCCCTGCCGTCTCTGTGTGTGCGATCGAGAGCGGGGCAACGGCTGTAATACACAGCCACGGCCCCGCTCTGACAGCGGAGAGGAGAGAAACATCTTCTCTCCGCTGTTAACCCTTTGAACGCCGCGATGACAGCTGATCGCGGCGTTCAAAGAGAGGGGACTGCACATTGATCGCGTCACAGAATATAACTGTGACGCGATCAAAGCCCACAACTCGTATGGCCAGACAGCCCAGGGTCCAGTGAAGGACCCCAGGGCTGTCTGAACATATTTCCTGTTGTTAGGGCATACTGAGGTATGTCCTAACAACTGCCTGTGTACGATCAGTAACAGGCTAATGTACTGGCATATAGATCTATGCCAGTACATTGCAGTTACAAAATAAAAATCAAAATGATAAATCCCTTTATGGGATTAACAAAA
Organism: Rhinoderma darwinii; assembly: GCF_050947455.1. Taxonomy (NCBI): domain Eukaryota; kingdom Metazoa; phylum Chordata; class Amphibia; order Anura; family Rhinodermatidae; genus Rhinoderma; species Rhinoderma darwinii. Next base: position 285,635,998 of record NC_134689.1, on the reverse strand, counting down.
AAAGTTAAATGAATGTAAAAAAAAAATAATGGTAAATAAATAAATAAAAAGTCAAAAAAATACAGAGAAACACACATTTTTTATAATAAATAAACTTTTTAAAATATAAGTCCCAAAACATGAAATAATATAGACATATTTGGTATCGCCACGACCGTAACAACGTGTACAACAAATGTATACCATTATTTATGATGATCGGTGTATGGTGTAAAAAAAAAAATATTAAAACTGCTGCGCAACTGCTTTTTTTCTTCATTTTAATCTAATTAAAAATTTATAGAAATTAAACGATAATGTATTTGTACCAAAAAATGGTACGTACATAAAGTACAACTCGTGCCGCAAAAAACAATGTCTCATACAACTATGTCGTACAAAAAATAAAAGCGTTATGAGCGTCGGGATGCAAAGAGGGAAATGTAAAAAAAATTGCTCTGTCCTCAAGGCTAAAATTGGCCGTGTCCTTAAGGGGTTAACAAGAATTTATATTTTGTAGACTGAGAAATATGGACAGTAGAGATATTGACTTTGCTGACTTCATAGCTAAATAGTAAACATGGTGGCCCAAGAGGAATAGCATGTTTAACCTATTTTATCCAAACACTTCTGTTTAAATATAGCTGTAATTGATTTACAACATTCAGGGTGTTAGACTGAGGGAAAAGCTTAACAAAGTTGTATTAATTGTTTATTTTTATGTACGTTGTGATTGTCATAAGTCAGTAACTGTTTTGACTAGTGCTAAAACACCTTTTCCAAAAATAGAAAAATGTAATCAAATGAAAGTAGTTTACACTATTAAAATAAGAAGGAAAATCGCATGGCTAAGTTTAATTTTCATTCTACATGGAGTCTTCTCAATGCATGCATGAGGATAAAGTTTCAAAACGGAGTCTACTTCTCCTGTGTTGTGTGTGTGATATGTGTGGTGTGTGTGGTGATATGTGTGGTGTGCGTGGTGATATGTGTTGTGTGTGTGTGTGGTGTGTGGTGCAAAATAGTTGTAGGACAATATCCTTCAAACATTAAAGGGGTCGTGCATTATTAGAAAAACATGGCTGCTTACCCCCGTTCCCCCTTTACGCCCCAACTAAATTAAAAGCTATAAACACTTTATTTTTTTATTATTTGCTTCATGCATCTAAAATAAAAAATTAAGGAACTTTGAAAGATACCACTTTTTGCGTATACAGCTCAGATGCAAACCAATGTGTCTAAATGATTACAGACTACAAACATAGCTTGGGCTTAGTCGGAGACTAGAGTCCTGTGTAATTTTCTACCATCTGCCCACTCTTCTACTGTATGTTAGTTTGCAAGAAGTGGGAACAGAGGTGTAACGTCCGTGGTCGCTGACCACGAACTCCTCCCATCATGTCAACGCCTTTCTCACCAGAGATGTCTGCACATGCGGCCATCCTGTTCCACAGCCAACACTAGGGTGTGCTCGTGAGCTCAGTCCAGCCTTAAGGAGCCAGAGCGCACACATATGTGAGATCAAGCTGATTGCTCCCAGATCACCCTGGACTATAAGAAGGGCTCTGCCCCTCCTTGAATTGCCTGAGCTTTGTTGTCGTTAACCTGTGTTTGTCTATGCAAATGGTCTCCTAATTTTCTTCCAGTTCACAGTGTTCCCCGTTCCTGCTACCTGTAACCTGTATCCAGTGTTATTCTGGTCTAAGTGTTGTGAAGTATTGGAGTCATGCTGCACAGAGTCTACGCCTCCTCCGCTACACCAAGCCTGGTGCCTGCCTGCTGCCAAAGTCCCGTCTGAGCCTGTCTGCTACTGTCTGAGAGATACCACAGGTACACCTATTGAACTATAGACTCTCAACTGTGTCCTGTTGGCTAGCTGCCATACCGTCAAGGCGGTATGGTCCAATGGGTCCACGTACCCTACCTGACAGTAAGCTCAGGCCAGGTTTTTCGCTTTCCTTTGCCAGGTTCCAGTTTGAGCTCCATTATCTCCCGGCCGACAAGAATGTGAGGGCCGATGCATAGTCCAGGTCATTTGAGACAGAGTACATCATGGAATCTCCAAAGAAAATTTTAGATCCGTCTTGCATTGTCTCTGTAAACCCCCTGCAAGTAAGGGACATTCCTCCGGGGAGGACCTTTGTGCACCTGGCTGACAGAGGGAGAATCCTCCACTGGGAACACTGCTCTAGACTAGCAGGTCACGCGGGTACCCGTAAGACCCGAGACCTGATTGCCCGTCATTTCTGGTGGCCTACGCTACCCAAAGACATCATGGACTTTGTTTCTTCCTTCTCAATGTGTGCCGCTAACAAGGTCGCTCACTCCAAACCTGCTGGTCTTCTCCAACCGCTGCCTGTGCCCGATGCTCCCTGGCAGCATATAGCAATGGAGTTTGTTACGGCCCTGTCTCCCTCTGCGGGATGCAGTACTGTCTGGGTGGTGGTGGACCGATTATCGAAGATGGCCCACTTCGTTCCGCTGACCGGCCTTTCTTCTGCTCCTCGACTGGTCAACTTCTTCATCCATCACATCTTCCACCTGCACGGCTTGCCATGGCATATTGTGTCTTATCGGGGGTCCAGTTCACGTCTAGGTTCTGGAGAGCCCTCTGTAAACTTCTCAATGTAAGATTGGAATTTTCCTCAACCTAGCATCCTCAGTCCAATGGTCAAGTCCAGAGGATCAATCAGATCTTGGAGAACTACCTACGCCACTTCATCTCCAAGCAGCATGATGACTGGGTGCAGCTTCTCCTGTGGGCCGAGTTCTCGTACAATAATCACACTAGTGAGTACACAAGACCCACACCATTCTTCATTGTCTACGGCCAACACCCACGAACTCCTCTCCCGGTGTCCGTTATGTCCGAGGTACCAGCAGCTGATTCTGCTTTTAGGGACTTCCTGCAGATCTGGCAGCAGACTCGATCCTCCATTCTGCTGGCGGTTGACCGCATGAAATGTAAGCAGACACAAGGAGAAGAGAACCTCCTCAATTTCTCCCAGGCACCAAGGTCTGGCTGTCTTCCAGGAATATCCAACTGAGAGTGGCATCATACAAGTTTGCTCCCAGGTTCCTTGGACCCTTCGAGATTCTACAGCAGATCAACCTTGTCGCCTTCAAGCTTCGGCTGCCTCCTACCCTCAAGATCCCCAACTCCTTCCATGTCTCCCTCCTGAAGTCGGTGGTCCTGAACTGCTACTCTAAGACTCTTAGCCCTGCAGTTGCCCCCAGCAGTTCTGCCGAGATATTTGAGGTTAAGGAGATCCTGGACACCAAAAAAGTAAGAGGAAGAACCTTTTATTTAGTAGATTGGAGGGGGTTTGGTCCAGAAGAGAGGTCCTGGGAGCCAGAGGAGAATCTCAATGCTCCTACCCTCATTAAGAAGTTTCTCTCTCATTTTGATCCCAAGAGGAGGGGGCTTAAGAGGGGGGATACTGTAACGTCCGTGGCTGTCCTATTCCGCAGCCACCACTAAGGTGCGCTCGCGAACTCAGTCCAGCCTTAAGGAGCCAGAGCGCACACATGTGTTAGATTGAGCTGATTACTCCCAGATCACCCTGGACTATAAGAAGGGCTCTGCCCCTCCCTGAATTGCCTGATCTTTGTTGTCGTTAACCTATGTTCGTCTATGCAAATGGTCTCCTAAGTGTCTTCCAGTTCCCAGTATTCCACGCTCCTGCTACCTGTAACCTGTATCCTGTGTTATCCTATTCTATGTGTTGTGAAGTATTGGGGTCGTGCTGCGCTGAGTTTATGCCTGCTCCGCTACACCAAGCCATGTGCCTGCCTGTTGCCAACGCCCCGTCTAAGCCTGTCTGCTACTGTCTGAGAGTTACCACAGGTACACCTATTGAACTATAAACTTTCAACTGTGTCATGTTGGCCAGCTGCCACACCATCAAGGTGGTATGGTCCAGTGGGTCCACGTACGCTACGTGACAAGAGGCAAGTGAAGAATACTGTAGATAACTACAGTACAGGACTAGACTACAGTCTACAGACTACTGTAACCTTGAAGTCCATGAAGCCTGCATAGGCATGGTATATTGAAAAAATTTTTTTTTTTAGATGCATTGGAGCAATAATAAATAAGCTTCAGTAGTTAATAAATTAAAAGGATAGCATGGTATCTGCAACTAAAGCATTTTCATTGCATCATTATTTACTGTCAGAGGGCTAAAAATGAATCCTGGTCATATAGTACATGGTTTGTTACAAGTCACAGCTCTGACATCTGTACTGTAACTGTAATCAGTCATGCACTTATGTGATCATCCCAAGACCAGGTGTAATGGCAGGAAGGAGGTGAAGGGAACAAGTGAGCCCTAATCTACCCACCGCCCTGTCCCTGCCTACTTGCAACGACCCGCCCTAGGCGACGGGGTACAACTTGGCGGCGGTCCCTATGCTGTCTAAGTGCAAGGGAGTACAAACAGGGAACACGCAAGGGAAGGGGCAGTAGCCCACGGAACGCCGCGAGGAAACGTAGCGGTGAATGAGTAGTCAGGATCAGGATGAAGTGGAGTATACCAACGAGAGCACGGAGCAGGAAGCAAGCCAGGGGCAAAGCGAAGCAGGATAAGCGGAACTGAAGCAAGGCAGAAGCACGGCAGAAGCAGGCTGGAGCAAGGCAGCAGTGGGGCCAGGAATCCAAGAAGAATAACAAGCACTGAGGAAGAGAACACGGCAGGTATAAATGGACAGGGGGCGGAGCTAACTCCGACTGACCAGGCCGCGATAGGCTCTCCCACTCCTGAGCCTGCCACCCTTGTTGGTGGGAGCCTGTGTCAGTCTAAGAGGTCTGGCCTCAGGTGTCGACTGATTAATCCCGGGAGTATACACAGACGTAGTACCTGGCAGATCCTTTACACCAGGACAGATTTTCATCCACTGGAAGTAAACAAGGAAGGTTTACATTCACAGACTGCAAGCAGAGAGAACAAAGAGGATTTGGTCCAGAAAGTTTAAAAAAAATTGCTTAGCTCTTTATTATGCAATGATTAAACTTTATTTGCTAAAACTGTAATACCCTTTTAAAATGACGTAAAAAGGGTTTTACCATAATCAATATTCATCACCTATCCAAAGGATAGGTGATAAATATCTTATTTGTTAGGGTCTGACTGCTGGGACCCCCACCGATCACGAGAACTGGCTTACCTTGCCGTCCCTGTGAGCCCCATATGAATGGATCGGTACTGTGCATGCTTGGCCACCGCTCCATCCATTTCTATGGGGCTACCGAGCGCTATCTTAAGTAGCCTCATGGATATAAATAAAGCAGTGGTCGCACATGTGCACTACCGCTCCATTCATATGTGATGGTTAGTGAGGGTTTATACTGTCCAGATACTAAAACAGCGTGCTACTGAATTTATACTGGACCAGTGAGTAGTATTTAACATATCATGCTCAGCACTTGGAGACAAGCTATGACCCACATTATTTTATTGTGAAAGGCCCATTTATGGTGACTGCTAAGCAGTGGTTTATAGCTGGTGACAATTAGAGTCGGCTTTGATCAGTCTCAGACCAAGCAGTTCCTGCACATATAGTGGTGACAGCTATTTGACTCTTATATATGGTAACACCACTTTGGTTTGGTTCTGATTCGGTTTTCCAACACAAACATACACTAACTGACTTCCATAGATTGCAGACAGTCATCAAATAAACTTGTCTAGTCATAACATATTACTGTCAGTGTAACACCCGACACATGTTCATCTCGCCAGGGCAGGGGAGAAATGTCACCAGTAACAGATGATGTTCCCAGTGAGCCCTCCGAAAAGTGTTCGGACCACCGGTAAAGTAGAGGTGGGGCTGCAATTGATCAGACCGCTGGGACAATAAAGGAATGCCGCAGTCGGTGGGTCTGGTGGGGGCTACCTGCCAGTCCCTGGATGGCGGATAATCAATAGAGATGGGGTAACAGTGGAGAATCCAGGTCCTCACACCTCATGGCAGCACAGAAGCACAAGGGGGAAGAACAAATAGGACAAAGACTTGTACTACCTGTGAGGAGAAGGTGTGTGTGTGTGCGTGTGTGTGTGTGTGTGTATGTGTATGTGTGTGTGCGTGTGTGTGTGTGTGTCTGGCACAGCCCGTTGCTATTGACAGTTGAGGGCAGAGGTAAGAGGGGAGTTTTCAGGGATACTGATTCAAACCAAAGGGGAGCTGTATCATGCATTGACTTATTGAGGAATATAAAAGAGAAGAGAATACCAGTGAGAGTGTTGCACTTGATTCAGTTCCGGAGGTTTATGTGTCATCAAAACCCTTACACAATAATTGTTGATTTAAGGGGCCCTTTTAGGAATTTCTACAACCGATTATTTTCTTCCCAAGGACTGTTTATATGCTACCTATATGCTACCTAACTAAGACAAGGTTAAGTTGTTATTTTGTTGAGAGTTCACTCCAATTATTCTGGCCATCTGTCCCGCCAATCCCATATTAAGACCTGTGGACTACAACAATTACGCCAAATCCTCTGAATTACAATTGCTATTATACCAAACCCACTGGATTACAATTGTTATTATACCAAACCCACTGGATTACAATTGTTAATATGCCAAACCATGTGGATTTCAATTGTTATTATGCCAAACCCTGTGGATTACCATTGTTATTATGTCAAACCCTGTGGATTACAATTGTTATTTTGCCAAATCCTCTGGATTACAATTGTTAATATGCCAAGACTTTTGGAATACAATTGTGGTCCTTAATAAAATGCTTTGGATTATAATTAAAGCGCTCTGCTATGCATCAATTTACACAAAACTCACATTGGCAAGTTAAGAAATTGTTACATTTTTCAGTGTTGAACTTGAACTGTTAAGACAGGGTTAAGACATTAAAGGGTTAAAACATTTTAATGTCTCAACACTTCAAGTCCACAGCTATCCACTTTCCCTTGAGAACTACTGGGAAGATATTATTAGTCCCAGTAGTTTGTATGAATTTTCCTTCCTACTCCTTGACATCGAATTGTTAAATAATGTTCTTCAAAACTACTGTGTGCCTATCTCAGTTTTAACCTTGCACAGTAAGAAAGAATCTTATGAAATATAACTTTCTTCTATCACTTTAGACAGAGGAGTAGCTAGGTTCTCCTGTACCCGGGGAAAAGATTCCGATTGGTGCCTCCCCCCCCCCCAACCATTTTCCCGACATATCCTTCCCCCTCGCCATGTTTGCTTCCTCTACCAATCAATGAGGTGTAATTTTTTTCACAATATTTTTAATGTAACTCGAGCATAAAAACATTTCTACATTTTACAAGCGATACAGTTATATAAGGGAGTTAACTTAAAATAAATTAAAGAGGCCACACACAGCCCCCTGTAGATAGCGCCACACACAGCCCCCTGTAGATTGCGCCAAACACATCCCCCTTCTTGTATATAACGCCACACAGTCCCCCTTGTAGATAGCAAAACTTATAGCTCCCTGTAGATAGCGCCACACACAGCCCCCCTCTTGTATATAACGCCACACAGCCACCTGTCGATAGCTCCATACACAGCCCCCCTTGTAGTTAACACCACACAGCCTGTTGTAGATAGTGCCACACAGCTCCCCTTGTAGATAGTGCCCCACAGCCCCCCTTGTAGATAGTGCCACACACATCCCCCCTTGTAGACAGTGCCACACACAGCCACCCTTGTAAAGAGCACCACACACAGCCCCTCTTGTAGATAGCGCCACAGCCCCCTTGTAAATAGCACCACACACATCCCCTTGTAGATAGTGCCACACACAGCCCCTCTCTAGTAGATAGCGCCACACACATCCCTCTGTAGTAGATAGCTCCACAAACAGCCCCGTTGTAGATAGCACCACACACAGCCCCCCTTGTAGATAGCGCCACACACAGCCCTCCTTGTAGATAGCGCCACACACAGCCCCCCTTGTATATAGGGCCACACAGCCCCCCCCCCTTGTAAACAGCGCCACACAGCCCCCCTTGTTGACAGTGCCACACACAGCCCACTGCTCCCCTTGTAGATAGCGGCATTCCCCCCTTGTAAATAGCCCCACACTCCCCCCTTGTAGATAGCGCCACACACAGCCCTCCTTGTAGATAGCGCCACACACAGCCCCCCTTGTATATTGGGCCACACAGCCCCCCCCTTGTAAACAGCGCCACACAGCCCCCCTTGTTGACAGTGCCACACACAGCCCACTGCTCCCCTTGTAGATAGCGGCATCCCCCCTTGTAAATAGCCCCACACTCCCCCCTTGTAGATAGGGCCACACTGCCCCTTGTAAATAGCGCCACTCCCCCCCTTGTAAACAGTGCCACACAGCCCCCCTTGTTGACAGTGCCACACACAGCACACTGCCCCGCTTGTAAATAGTGGCACACCCCCCTTGTAAATAGCGCCACACTCCCCCGTTGTAGATAGGGCCACTCCACCCCTTGTAAATAGCACCACACTCCTCCTTCCTTGTAATTAGCGCCACCTCCCCTTGTAAATAGCGCCACATTTCCCCCCTTGTCCTATACCGCCACACTGTAACAGAGCGGAGAGCAGTAACCTACCGCTACCACTCTCCACTCTGCCTGACTTGACTCACCGGAGGAGCTGAGGAGGTTATACGGCACAGGCAGCAGCGGAGTTCCTTCTGTCTAGGGTCGGTGACAGCTTGGGAATGGAGCAGTCGATTCACCTGACCTGAGTCCTCTGACCTCATGTCACTGACATGAGGTCACGTGACAGGTCAGGTGACTGGACTGGTCCACTCCTGGGCCGTCACAGACCCCAGTCAGAATGCCGTTGCATGAACTCCTGGCTCATCCTAACACTGATCGCTGCTGCAGGCGTCCGACATAAATGGCACCTATCTGCAGCAATCAGCTGCTCTGTGGCACCTCCCCTTCCCTACCACCTAGTTGCGCCTGGGGCACATGCCTCGCCTGTCCCCCTAGCTACGTCCCTGCTGTAGATATTTGTTTTTTTAAGATGTAACGACTCAACAGTCAATGATGCAACCTTTCTGTTTTAGAGGTGTTATCCCATTACAACACACAACAGCTTATCCTCTATTCTGTGGATAGGTGATAAGTTATAGTGGTAAGATAACCCTTTTAATAATAAAAAAAATCTTTGAAGACGTCCACATGCTGAATTTTTGGGAAAAGTTATATACAAGTTATTATATTTTGTGTCATTATTCTGAAATTTGGGCACATAATCTCCTTTCTATTTGGCTCAATAAATAAAACGGAAAAAATATATATTCCAAATTTGTGATTTCAACTAGGGCTCTTTAACATTGAATGTGTACTCTTAATACTGGACCATAGCCTTTTTCAAAGTCTTATGAAATAGACAACTTTTGTCTTTATACTAGGTATCTTTAGTTACAGAGTGCTATTGGCATGGGATATACGTTCTTCCACCTCCCTACTGGCACCATCACTGACAGCTCTAGGTTCTGTTTATCATTCCTCTTGAGGCACACCATGGTCCATTGTATAAATCACCGTATTATGCAGACTGCATTTTTTTTTTATACAGGTCATGTTTTATCTAATTCTCTTCCTTAATGGTTAGTGAGCCACATATTGCACTTGTTAAACATTATTAAAGAATATTGATAGGTCATGTCTTAATTTATTCTGTCAGTATTTTGGTACCCTCCTGCTATAACTGGTATGTATACCCTTAACTAATATGGTCACCGTGACGCACTATAGTTTGTGTGCCTGCGTCGTAGTTTGCAATAAGAAGTTAGCATACTTGCCCATAACTAATATGGTAGCGACAACTTTCTCTCTACAGTGAGAAGTCATAGATTGTGCCCTGTTCTCTGTAAATGACTGTTATGTGCAGTTTGTGGTGCAGGACACCAATTTGAATATAGTCATCCCTTTCAAAATGTATCCATGCAAGTGAGTCGAAAATTAATCACCGTTGAACCTGTGATTATTATTGGGGTAATCGTAGCTTATGTTCTTTATATTTATTCTTATGAGATATGAATTATTTACACTTGGATTATATTGATATATACATTTAATTATGTACTCTGTATAAATTTGTTCACTGATTAGATGTAATTATTGGTAATGAATATTTGAGGGTTTATATACCCGGCTCGTACTCATATTCATTGCTTGATAAAGTCTCTATTTAGTGAGCTGAAACATCCCACATTTAGGTGAATAAAGGATGCACTTTATTTCGCCAAGTCTAGAATGCTGCTTTTTATCTGAATGGAGGTAAATTAAAATGGTCCATGTATTACTGCTTGTTATTTTTAACCCTGCGGAGCCTGTTGTTTTTTTTTGTAGGGATTGGAAAAACCCTTTAATTTGATCAAATGTTCAAGTAGGTAACTAATGAAAAACATATGTATATTTATTTGTATGTAAACCTGATTTGAAGTTATTATAATCGGTATTTTATCATTAGCTGAAAATGTGTTAAACCGGAAGGGGGCTTTACATTGAGAAAATATGAAGAATGATGGTCAGAGGTACTTACAGTAATCTAAGGTATGTGGAAGAATCTGCACAAAATGCCAAGACCTGTGTTGAAAACCTGCTTAAAGCAAAGTCTTTGCACCAAATGATCTAAGGATTAGTATTTCCAACATTTTTCTTGGCAACCTGCATTGGATATTAGCATATGCCTTGGCCACTTTGTGAAATGACATCCATTTATTTTAAAGTGTGCTTGCTCTTGGAGACTTTACATCCTGACGTAGAGTGTATTTCATAAGTATTTTTTTGGCAGAGATAAGATACCTTAGAGTGTCCTTCACTTCACAGCTATAAAATATATACATACCACTCAATATGCGGACATACCAAATGTGCAACCTGTGCAGTTGTACATGGGCCCACTGCCACCATAAAAATAGTTTCCTATTGTCTATTAGTTGACTGAGTTAATGAATTTCATGTCTCAGAATTACTCGTGGATTATGTATTGTAGAGAGGGACTTCAAGGGGGTTCCCTATTCTGAGGTATTTAATAGCAAGGGGCCCATACTGTATACTGTTCTTGCATGGGGAGGCCTCTGCTTTATGTGTTTCCCCCCATCAAATTTCAGTCACCTAGAGAATCTTTCTTCTTCCCTTTCACTGGTTACCTGCCAGTCAGTTACAGTGAGACTACCTGTAGAGCAGTGGCGGACAACTGGCAGCTTGTGGTTGATGGGAACTCACCTTGCAGCATCTGGCTCCCCATTTCCATGCGTTTACTATACAGCTCATGGGAGGACATAGACAGCATAGGGCCCCTTGTTACTGTAAGTAATAGCTAGTTTGTCTAGAGTGAGGTACTAGAGCTAGCAAGCCCTTCAATAGAGTTACAATTTCTCTGGTGGATTCTAATTCATCAGTTATTATAAGCTATGGCAACAGTCCTGTAATAGTCTTTTACATGCAACCTAATAGATGTAGTTTTTTGTTTTTTTTAAAGATGGGGTGGGCCATTTTGTCTGCATCGTTGCGCCATAACAGCGCAAGGAAGTTGCAGATTGCCCTGACCTTGGGAATGGCATTAGCTCTAAAAATGGTGTTGTACACTCCAGTTTGTGTTCAGTGCTTTGCTGTGCTAGAGAAAGAGAGAGCTGCTGCAGAACTGTGTGTGAGAGGTTTGAAAATGAAATTATGACAACAACATTATTGTTGGGCCTAAGTCTGTGGTCCAGGTGCAAATTGCGAATGATGAGCGATCTCCCAGTGATTGTGTGCAAGAGTTAGGTGAGCAGTGGTGGGTACGGGCAGGAGCCTTCACGCATGTTACAGCAAGCTAGCGGCCTACTAGGCCTTACATTCCCGGACTAAACACTGTATCAGGTAACAGTACCCTTGGCCCTGTCCCATGATAGCAAGAAGGCAAGCTAGCCATCATCTACCTGCCTGGGTCGTGTCTTGAGTGTGCCATTCATGAGGCAAACTGTTGTTCTGTTTCATTCTGTGACTGGTTGTACTGAGAACTCCGCATAGTAAAGTTTTAGCTTGCAAACAATTTTCTGTGTCATATCATCTTTGCGGTGACAAACCTGCATAGGGCTGTACGCCATCCAGACCCCCACCTGAAAGTCTTCTCACGTGGCTGTTTCTCATAAATCTCATTGACTATAATGGAGAGTGACAGCATACAGTTTGTACAGCCACCTTTCCTTTACAAATTAGCAAACATGGGGCATTGAATGAAATGTGTGTCATCTGAGATCCTTATAATATGGAAAGTTGGCCACCACTGCTGTAAAGGGTGATACATGAACTGGTAGCAGTAAACAAATGTTTTTGTCCATCAGTCATCTACCACATGTACCAATGGACCTTAGTTTATGGTCTATGTAGTTAATTATTTTTCTTTTTTTATTAACAAGTTGAACAACAAGGATTTTTAGAAATATAGTTTAATGATGATATAACCGATGAAAAATGAAAGAACTTCTCATTTTACTGGTCTGTCAATAGGGTTCTGTAAAAGTGGCTACATGAAAATAAATTTAGGACTTCAATTAGCTAACAAATGCATAAGTTATCGAGCTTTAGAAAATGCTAGCACCTGCTGATCTGACACTGCACACCTTTTTGTTATCCATTTTTATTTTTAAAAAAACATTTTCTAACGTGTTACTTCCTCTACAATAATAATCACCAGAACTTGTTTTGCTCTGAGCGAAATACTGTGTTAGTTTGATAATATTGAAAAGTGAAAAATTTTGGAAACCCCACTAAGAAAAAAACACATGCATTCTCCTATAAGGAAGGCTCTGTTTTTTTCCCACTTCCTCTTCCTATTCCACAAGGTGTGGGGGTTTCAGTTAGCTATTAGTTCAAATACACTTGTGGGGATGACTGTCGATAAGACTGTCATTGAATCTTGCCATGTATCTTATTATGTATTTGATGGGCTCCCTGTTGTACGTACATGGATATTTTATTTAATTTTATTGTAAATGGAAATAAAGATAAATTTTTCTGCATGGCATTTACAATAATGTCATGTTTCTGTAATGATGCGGGGTAGGGAAACGGACAAGTGAGCCCTAATCTACCCGCCACTCTGTCCCTGCCTACTTGCAACGACCCGCCCTAGGCGACGGGGTACAACTGGGCGGCGGTCCCTACGCTCAGTAAGTGCACGAGACAAACAGACAAGGGTACACAAAGCTAAGGGAAAAGGGGCAGTTGCCCACGGCAACACCGTGATCAACAAGAGTGGTGAACGAGCCGAGTCAAACCAGGAGAGAACGAGGTACCAAACGCAGAGCAGGAGAGTAGTCAGTAAGCCAGGGTCAGTATGGAGCAGGATCAAATAGTTAGAAGCTGTAGCTGGGCCAGGAAACCACACGAGAAGAATCACAAGCAAAGGAGGAACAGGAAAGGCAGGTATAAATAGACAGAGGGCGGGAGCTAGCTCTGTCTGGCCTGGCTGCGATAGGCTCTCCCACTCCTAAGCCTGCCATCCTGAGTGGTGGAAGATGGAGTCAGTCTCAGAGACATAGACTCAGGTGCAGACTGATTACCTATGGGCGTATACACAGAAGTTGTGCCTGGCAGATCCTTTACAGTTTCCATTAAGGCTCTGTTCATATCGACACGCATCGGGTATATGTCAAATGAGTCCTCTTGGCAAACGTTAAGCCGGTATTTGTTGGCATTTGCACTTTTTTTACTGTGAGATACAGTTAAAAAACATATATCGCACAGTAAACATTTTATTTTTACAATGGTATACATTGATATATGTTGCAGCCTTTTGTAAGAGGTTTACGTCAGGAGATCCTCCAGATAAGGGCTAGCCTTAGGATAGATGTGCCCTGTGCTAAATTTTCTTTCGATGCTCCTCCCCATCATAAATAAAAATGCCCCATAAAAAATGTATAATCCCCGCACAGTATAATGCCCTTTTTAGTGCCCCCACACAGTTTAATGTCCCCTAAGTCCAGGGCCACCGTCCCTACAGCGGAGCTTTGCTCCTAGCAACCGGTACAATGACTGCTGTAGGAAGGATGGGAGTAGGAGTACAGCAAAGGTCAGACAGATGCTGGTGTTAGGGGATTTTTATTTATAGGCGGACAAATAGGGTCACCTGTCGCCACGACAGTGAATGCCGAACAGTGTGTTGTCTGCCGGGTGCTCGGGTACGGCATATTGCGGAACGGATAAACAGATTGCTCGGTGGGGCTGGGGAAGATTCGGTACCAATGATAAAATCAGTGGGAGATAGAAGGTCCTTAACCTCTTCAGGACTGAGCCTGTTTTGGCCTTGTGGACGCAGCCGATTTTTTTCAAATCTGACATGTATCACTTTATATGGTAAAAACTTGGTAATGCTTTTACCTATCCAAGCGATTCTGAGGTGCTTTCCTTGTGACATATTGTACGTTATGTTAGTGGAATATTTGATCAATAAATTCAGTATTTATTTGGGAAAAACACCAAACGTTAGAAAAAATGTGCAAAAATTTGCATCTTTCTAAATTTAAATGTATCTGCTTGTAAAACAGATAGCAATACAACACAAAATAGTTACTAGTTTACATTTCCCATATGTCTACTTTATGTTGGCATCATTTTTTGAATGTCATTTTATTTTTCTAGGATGTTACAAGGCTTAGAACTTTAGCAGCATTTTCTCATATTTTCAAGAAAATTTCCAAAACCTAATTTTATAGATAGCAGTTCAGTTGTAAAGTGGCTTTAAGGGCCTTATATATTAGAAACCCACATAAATCACCCCATTTAAAAAAATGCACCCCTCAAAGTTTTCAAAACAGCATTTGGAAAGTTTCTTAACCCTATAGGTGTTTCACAGGAATTAAAGCAACATAGAGGTGAAATTTACAAATGTCTTTTTTTTTGTCAGAAAATCCATTTTAATCTATTCTTTTCTGTAACACAGAAGGTTTTATCTGAGAAACACAACTCAATATTTATTAACCAGATTCTGCAGTTTTTAGAAATATCCCACATGTGGCCCTAGTCTGATAATGGACTGAAGTACAGGTCTCCGAAGCAAAGGAGCACCTAGTAGATTTTGAGGCCTCCTTTTTAATAGAATATATTTTAGGCACCATGTCTGGTTTGAAGAGGTCTTGTGGGGCCAAAACAGTAGAAACAGCCCCAAAAACACACAATTTGACAAACTACACCCCTCAAGGAATTTATAGAGTAGTATAAGGAGCTTTTTAACCCCACATGTTTTTTGCTGAAATTAGTGGAATTAGTCAGGTAAAAATTAAAATCTACATTTTTTCCAATAAAACTTCGAAATTATTAATTTTTACAAGGCATAAAGATGATAAAGCACCCAAAAACAAGTAAAGAAATTTCTCCTGATTACAGCAATACTCCATATGTGGTAATAAACTGCTGTTTGGATACACAGCAGAAGGGAAGGAGCGCTATTTTGCTTTTCGAGCTCAAGTTTTCTGGAATTGTTTTCGGGTGTTATGTCACATTTGCAAAACCCTTGAGGGACCAAAACAGTGGAAACCCCTTACAAGTGACCCTATTTGGTAATCTACAGCCCTAAAATAATATATCTTGGGGTATATTAAGCATTTTGATCTCACAGGCTTTTTGCTGAATTTAGTGTAATTAGGCCATGAAAACTTCTATTGTTTTTTATTCCTTTTTATTTTACGGCATTCACCATGCATTATAAATTACATTTTTAATTTATTCTGTGGGTCGATGCAATTACGGCGATACCATATGTATATAGGTTTTTTATGTCTTATGGCGTTTGCACGATAAAAACATTTAAAAAAAAATTGTTTCGTTTTTGTATCGCCATAGCTTTTTTATTTTTCCATCAAGAAAGCTGTGTGAGGGCTTGTTTTTAAGGAACAAACTGTAGTTTTTATTGGTACCATTTTTGGATACATGCAACATTTTGATCCTTATTTATTCTATTTTTTGTGAGCTGAAGTGACGCAAAATAGCGATTCTGGTATAGTTTTTTTAATTATTTTTTGTATGGCGGTCACCATGCGGGATAAATAACATTATATTTTTATAGTTCAGGCCGTTACGGATGCGGCGATACCAATTATGCAAGGTTTATCATTTTTTTCATAATCATAAAGGACTTTATAAGGGAAAGGGGCGATTTTAAATGTTATCACTTTGAACTTTTACTTCTTTATATTTGTACATTTTATTTGTACTTACTTTTTGTTGTAACAACTTAAATGCGGAGGTTGCTATTGACCGATGCATTTAAGGTATTAATCGGCGGGGATCACTGCTGTGGTCCCACCCGATCCTTTCCCCCACTACTAAGGCTGCTAGTAGCAGCCTGTACTGGGAGATGCCATTCTGCGGGGAATGCCAGTGGGCTCTGTTAGGAGCACTTGTAGATTAACGGGCTGCAGGCACAAGGACCAGCACTGCCGCCCGTTGATCTACGTGGGGTGGTCGGGAAGGGGTTAAAAATGATTTTAGGGAACTTGGAGAGAAGCTGAAGTCCAAGACCTCCAAGGTAGTGTTTTCAGAGATACTATGCCATGAGCACTAGAAAGACAGCAGGAGATTAGGGAATTAAATTAGTGGTTTAGAAATTGGTGTAGGAAGGAAGGGTTTGGGTTTGCGGAGAACTGGGCTGACTTTTCTGTCGGCTATAGGCGCTATGGTAGGGACGGGTTGCATCTAAATGGGTAGAGTGGGGGAGGGTGCAGCTGTGCTGGGGGAAAGAATGGTTAGACGGCTGGAGGAGCTTTTAAACTAGGATCTGTGGGAAGAGAGGGTGGAGATACTCAAGCGGGTTTAAATAGAGTACATAGGGAGTGGGATACAGCAGGGGTTAATGGGGATTTAGGGGTGGCTGGGGTTAGCAAGCCGAGTAGGGAGGTGAACAGGAATAAATATAGACCTAAAAATAATAAAGGTGTTGGTATGATCAAATGTATGCTGGCGAATGCAAGAAGTCTTGCAAGTAAAATGGACGAGAGGTAGATTCTAATGACTGACATGGATTATGATGTAGTGGGCATAACAGAAACCTGGCTGGATGAGAGCAATGAATGGGTAACAAATTTAGAGGGCTACACCATATTCGTAAGGGATAGAAAAAATAAAAAGGTGGAGGGGGTTGTCTGTTTGTAAAATCCAGCCTAAGACCAGTCCTGAATGAAGACATTGGGGGAGACTGTGACAGTATGGAGTCTTTATGGGTAAATATTCATGGAGCAATTAATAACGGTAAACTGCTAATTGGAGTTTGTTATAAGCGACCGAACGTAGCGGAACAGGCTGAGAATGAAATGCTGCAAAAAATAGAAAAAGCAGCAAATAACAATGGGGTCCTTATTATGTGGAATTTTAGCTATCCTGACATTAATTGGAACATAGAGGCTGGATGGATATACTAAAATCTGGAAGTTTTTAAACACAATTCAAGACAATTATTTCACTCAGCTGGTAAATAAACCAACCAGAGGGGATAATGTGCTAGATCTGGTCTTATCTAATAGACCAGACACAATATCAGATGTGGAGGTCCGGGAGCACTTGGGCAATAGTGACCACAATATGTTAAGTTTTAATATGATATTCAATAAAACAGGAACAGTACGAAGGAAAGCAACAAAAACCTGGAATTTTAGGAATGCAAAATTCAATCAACTGAGGAAAACACTTAGTCGTGTTTACTGGGATCATGTAATGGTAAATAGGGATTCTGAAGCTGAATGGGGAGTTTTTAAAGATCTATTACATGAACCGTGTAGTATGTTTATACCCTCCGGTAACAAAACGTCTAGAAATAAAAGGAGACCAATATGGATGAATAGAATTACTGAATATAATAAGACAAAAACTAAAAGCATTCAAAACATTGAAGGCTGAGGGCTCAGCAAAAGCATTCCAGACTTAAAAATGAAATCAAGTTAGAAAAGTTATCTACAGAAAAAAATATTGCTAACAACATTAAAATGAATCCCAATTTTTTTTATAAATATATTAATGACAAAAAGAAAAAATCTGATGATATTGGCCCTCTTAATGATGAGCATGGGAATATAATTGTAGAGGAAAAAGTGAGGGCTCAGATATTAAACACATACTTTTCCTTTGTGTTCACTGATGAGCTGCCAGTGCCAGATATTCAGGGGGACAGTAATAAAGATTCCCCACCCAATATTACCAGCTTAACCCCTTCCCTCTTTGGCCACTTTTGACCTTCCTGACAGAGCCTCATTTTTCAAATCTGACATGTTTCAATTTATGTGGTAATAACTCAGGAATGCTTTTACCTATCCAAGCGATTCTGAGATTGTTTTCTCGTGACACATTGGACTTTATGTTACTGGCAAAATTTGCCCGATACATTCAGTATTTATTGTGAAAAACACCAAAATTTAGCGAAAAATTGCAAAAATTAACATTTTTCTCAATTTAAATGCATCTGCTTGTAAGACAGGCAGTTATACCACACAAAAATGTTGCTAACTAACATCCCCCATATGTCTACTTTAGATTGGCATCGTTTTTTGATCATCATTTTATTTTTCTAGGACGTTACAAGGCTTAGAACTTTAGCAGCAATTTCTCACATTTTCAAGAAAATTTCAAAATGCTATTTTTACAGGGGCCAGTTCAGTTGTGAAGTGGCTTTGAGGGCCTTATATATTAGAAACCGCCAATAAGTCACCCCATTTTAAAAACTGCACCCCTCAAAGTATTCAAAACAGCATTTAGAAAGTTTCTTAACCCTTTAGACATTGCGCAGGAATTAAGGCAAAGTAGAGGTGAAATTTACAAAGTTCATTATTTTTTTCCAGAAATTCATTTTGAATCCATTTTTTTTGTACCACAGAAGGTTTTACCCAAGAAATGCAACTCAATATTTATTGCCCAGGTTCTGCAGTTTTAGGAAATATCCCACATGTGGCCGTAGCGTGCTACTGGACTGAAGCACCGGCCTCAGAAGCAAAACAGCACCTAGTGGATTTTGGGCCTCCTTTTTATTAGAATATATTTTAGGCACCATGTCAGCTTTGAACAGGTCTAGTGGAACTAAAACAGTGGAAACCCCCCAAAAGTGACCCCATTTGGGAAACTACACCCCTCGAAGAATTTATCTAGGGGTGTAGCAAGCATTTTGACTGGCCAGTTTTTTTGCAAAAATTTTTGGAACTAGGCCATGAAAATGAAAATCTACATTTTTTCAAATAAAATGTAGGTTTAGCTAATTTTTTTTCATTTCAAAAAGAACTAAAGTAGAAAAAGCACCACAGCATTTGTAGAGCAATTTCTCCCGAGTAAAACAGTACCCCACATGTGGTAATAAACGGTTGTTTGGACACACGGCAGGGCTTAGAATGGAAAGTGCGCCATTTGGCTCTTGGAGCTCAAATTTAGCAGAAATGGTTTGCGGAGGCCATGTCACATTTGCAAAGCCCCTGAGGTGACAAAACAGTGAAAACCCCCAACAAGTGACCCCATTTTGGAAACTATACCCCTCGAGGAATTTATCTAGGGGTGTAGCAAGCATTTTGACCGGCCAGTTTTTTTGCAAAAATTTTTGGAACTAGGTCATGAAAATGATAATCTACATTTTTTCAAATAAAATGTAGGTTTAGCTAATTTTTTTTCATTTCCAAGAGAACTAAAGTAGAAAAAGCACCACAACATTTGTAGAGCAATTTCTCCCGAGTAAAACAATACCCCACATGTGGTAATAAACAGTTGTTTGGACACACGGCAGGGCTTAGAAGGGAAAGAGCGCCATTTGGCTCTTGGAGCTCAAATTTAGCAGGAATGGTTTGCGGAGGCCATGTCGCATTTGCAAAGCCCCAGAGGTGACAAAACAGTGGAAACCCCCAACAAGTGACCCCATTTTGGAAACTATACCCTTTGAGGAAATTATCTAGGGTATAGTGAGCATTTTGACCCCACAGGTTTTTTGCAGAAATTTTTGCAAGTAGGCTGTGAAAATGAAAATCTACATTTTTTCAAATAAAATGTAGGTTTAGCTAATTTTTTTTCATTTCCACAAGGACTAAAGGAGAAAAAGCACCATAAAATTTGTAAAGAAATTTCTCCCGAGTAAAACAATACCCCACATGTGGTAATAAACGGCTGTTTGGACACACGGCGAGGCTGAGAAGGGAAAGTGCGCCATTTGGCTTTTGGAACTCAAATTTAGCAGGAATGGTTTGCGGAGGCCATGTCACATTTGCAAAGCTCCTGAGGGGACAAAACAGTGGAAACCCCCAACAAGTGACCCCATTTTGGAAACTACACCCCATGAGGGAATTATCTAGGGGTAGAGTGAGCAGTTTTACCCCACAGGTTTTTTACAGAACTTATTGTAACTAGGCCGTAAAAATGAAAATCTACATTTTTTCAAAGAAAATGTAGGTTTAGGTATTTTTTTTTCATTTCCACAAGGACTGAAGGAGAAAAAGCACCACAACATTTGTAAAGCAACTTCTCCCGAGTAAAATAATACCTCACATGTGGTCACAAACATCTGTTTGGACACACGGTAGGGCTCAGAATGGAAGGAGCACCATTTGGATTTTGGAATGGTTTCTGGGTGTCATGTCATATTTGCTGAGCCCCTGTAGTACTAGTACAGTGGAAACACCCCAAAAGTGACACCATTTGGGAAACTGCACCCCCTGAGGAATCATCTAGGGGTATAGTGAAAATGTTGATCCCAAAGGTTTTTTGCTGAATTAATTAGAATTAAGCCATGAAAATGAAAAATATTTTTTTTTTCCAACAAGATGTAGTTTTAGATACACATTTTTCATTTTTACAAGGAATAGAGAAGAAAAAGCACCCCAACATTTGTAAAGTAATTTCTCCCGAGTACGGTAACACCCCATATGTGGTTATAATCGACTGTTTACATATATGGGAGCATTCAGAAGAAAAGGAGCGGTATTTATCTTTCGGAGCGTAGATTTTGCTGGAATGGTTTGCGGACGCCATGTTGCATTTGCAAAACCCCTGATGTACCAAACAAAAGTGACCCCGTTTTAGAAACTACACCCCTAAAGGCATTTATCAAGGGATGTAGTGAGAATTTAGACTCCACAGGTGTTTTTCAGAAATGAATACGCAGTGGATGGTGCAAAGTGAAAATTGCAATTTCTCCACTGATCTGCCCATTCACCGCACAAGATGTTGTGCCCCTAGAGAATCTTACCCCATAAATTGTTAAGCGGGTTCTCCCGGGCATGGTAATGCCTTACTTGTGGCCATAAATTGCTGTTTGGGCACACTGTAGGGCTAAGAAGGGAAAGACCGCCATTTTGAGCATGGATTTTGCTTGGTAACAGTTCTGTTTGGGGTTTTGCTGGTATTTCAGCTTATAATGTGGGGGCATATGTAATCTGTGCGGAGTATATCAGGGCATAATAAGAGGGTATAATCATGGGGTAAATAATACAATTATCCATAGATGTGTGTTACGCTGTGAAGCGATCCGTTATGCGCAGGCCGGCGTCACACTGATAAACGGTTTTCTTTCTTATCCCTCCTTTGTAACACTCTGCACCTTTTGGGGACTTTTTCTCCTTCGTAGTTTGGGAAATATTACTGGGAAAGTTTTGCGCTGGTATAATACGGGCACCCTCGCTTCCAGCGGATGTGCTATGTCCCTGCCCTTTCCTAATTCCTAAATACTAGGGCCCTGAAACTGAAGGAATGTTCCCCTCCGGCCTGCGCATTGAGATGTTTTTTCATCACCGCATTACTAGTGCCGTAACTTTTTTATTTTTCAGTTGATTGAGCGGTGTGCGGGCTTGTTTTTTGCGAGACGGGCTGTAGATTTTATTGGTACCATTTTAGAACACATACGACTTTTTGATCACTTTTTATTTCATTTTTTGGTAAAGGAAATTACCAAAAACAAGCAATTCTGGAATAGTTTTTTATTGTTTTTTTTCTCTGCATTCACAGTGCGCCCTAGATTACATGTTAGCTTTATTCTGTGGGTCGATACGATTACGGCGATACCAAATTTATATAGTTTTTTTTATGTATTGCGGCTTTTGCACAATAAAATCACTTTTTTTATAAAATCATTTGTTTTCTGTGTCGACATATTCTAAGACCCATAACTTTATTATTTTTGCGTGCACAAAGCGGTGTCAGGGATTATTTTTTGCGGCACGGATTGGCGTTTTTTATTAGTACTATTTTGGAGTAAATGTGACTTTTTGATCACTTTTTATAGCATTTTTTGGAAGGAGATGTGACCTAAAAACAAAGATTCTGGCGCTGTTTTTCATGTTTTTTTTTTACCGCGTTCACCGTGCGGGATAAATTACATAATAGTTTTGTAGTTTGGGTCGTTACGGACGCGGCGATACCAATTATGTATAGTTTTTTTTATTTTTACGGTTTTTCCCATAATAAAATACTTACTATGGGAAAAAAGTCAGTTTAGCTTTATTTTTATTTGAAATGTGTGTGTTTTTATTGTTTTACCACATTTTTATTTACTTTTTTTTACTTTTTTTACTTGTCCCACTAGGGGACATGAGGGCCTGATGCCCCGATCGCTACTCTAATACACTGCACTACATACGTAGTGCAGTGTATTAGCGCTGTCAGTTATTCACTGACAGCAAGCCTATGAGGACTCGCCGCAGGCGGGTCCTCATCGGCTCCCGTACAAGGCAGACTCGGACGCCATTTTCTGGCGTCCGATTGCCACAGCAACCCAGCGATTGCATCACTGGGTTGCCGATCTATTGAGCGCAGCATCTGAGGGGTTAATCTGCCGGATCGGAGAGTAGCTCCGGTCCTGGCAGTTACAGGAGGGTGCCAGCTGTATAATACAGCTGTCACCCCGCGGTGATGGTGCCGGCTCTGCTTCTGAGCCCGCACCATCACTGCGCCGTATATATACGGCGCTTTGCGGGAACCACCTCCCGACAGCGCCGTATATATACGGCGTATGTCGGGAAGGGGTTAATATAGGAGGAAGTACACCTGCGTCTTAGCAAAATAAATATTGATAAAGCCCCTGGCTCAGATGGCATTCATCCACGGTATTAAAAGAATTGAGCTCCGTAATGGACAGACCATTTTATCTCATCTTCTTAGACTCTCTTGTAAGACGATAAGTGCCACGGGACTGGAAGACTACTGATGTTGTACCAATATTTAAGAAGGGTAAGAAGGTGGAACCGAGTAACTACCATCCAGTAAGTTTGACATCTGTGGTATGTAAAGTATTTGAGGGTTTTCTAAGAATGATCTGGAACAGTATATAGCAGAGAATAGTCTAATAACTGATAACCAGCATGGATTTATGAAAAACAGGTCATGCCTAACTAACATGCTCGGTTTCTATGATGAGGTAAGTGTGATATATATGGATTTTGCCAAAGCATTTGATACTGTTCCACACAACAGTCTTGTTCTGAAGCTACAGAGACAGGGACTGGGGGACCATGTATGCACGTGGGTAAAGAATTGGTTAAGAGAGAGAAAACAAAGAATCGTTATAAATGGAACTTACTCCAAATGGGCTGAAGTCAGCAGCGGGGTACCACAAGGGTTGGTGTTAGGCCCAGTTCTTTTCAATCTCTTCATTAATGACCTTGTGGATGGGATTGATAGAAAGGTGTCCTTTTTTCCAGACGATAAAAAACTTTGTAGGGTACTTAAAACTCAGCTTCACTATAAAATATTACAGAATGACCCTAATAAGCTAGCAGCATGGGCAAAAACATGGCAGATGAAATTTAATGTCGATAAATGTAAAGTAATGCACCTAGAACACAATAATTAACTCATATACATTAAATGCAATAAAGCTGGGGATAACGGAACAAGAGAAGGAGCTGGGTATTCTGGTTACAAATAAGATAAGCAGCAGTACTCAATGTCAAGCAGCAGCTGTAAAAGCAAATAGGATTTTCGGGTGTATAAATGAGAGATAAAATCCTGTGTAATGTAATATTACCCATCTATAAATCCCTTGTAAGGCCACATCTAGAATATGGAATTCAGTTTTGGGCTCCAGATTGCAAAAAGGACATAGGAGAACTGGAGAGGGTTCAAAGGCGGGCAACGAGATTATTAAATGGAATGGAAGGTGTCGCTTACAATGAAAGATTAGAGAAATTGGGCTTGTTCACCTTGGAAAAAAGACGCCTTAGAGGTGATCTTATTAACATATATAAATATATGTGTGGTCAATAAAAGAACTAGCATATAATCTGTTCTTTCCAATGACTCTACAAAGGACCAGGGGACATTTATTGCGTGTGGAAGAAAGACGTTACAGACATCAATATATACTTTACAGTTAGAGTAACCTACCCCAAGAGATAGTAATGGTAGATACTATGTCAGCATTTAAAAAAAGGCTGGATGTTTATTTACTGACAAATGGCATTGAGGGTTATAATTAATCAAGCAATAAATGATTATTAAGAAAGGTTGAACTTGATGCACCTGTGTCTTTTTTCAACCTATGTAACTATGTAACAATCAATACATAACATAAAGGATGGACGGTTGACTTTCAAGTATCTACATACGATTATGGTTTAGTAAAACAGTCAAATGTTGAGGCCAAAGGGAACATGTTTCTAATGTCTGCCTACTACACATGACATTGAGTGGTTTAAAACTTTGTGGTCCCTTTGAAAAACATTTATGGTGGATGGCTCAGATTGTGGTATGGAAACATCAGGTGATGTTTTTTGTCTTAAATACTATTCATTTATGGTAGGCATGTAATTCAGGGCTGGCTCCAGGTTTATCTGGGCCCTTGGGCGACACAGACTTAGTGGGCCCTTTTGCGGGGGAACTCATGGCGGCAGTAAACTGGCAGAAAACATCACTTTGTGCCCCTCTAAAGAAGTTAAGCTCCCAGTTTGTACCCCATAAATTTTGTGCCCACTGCAGATAGTGCCACACAGCCCCTCCCTCCCAGGTAGTGCCACACAGCCCATCCATCCCAGGTAGTGATTTAGCCCCTCTCTCCCAGAAAGTGTCACACAGCCCCTACCTCACAGGCAGTGCCACACAGCCCCTCCCTCCCAGGTAGTGCCACACAGCCCCTCACTCCCATGTTGTGCCACACATCCCCTCGCTCCCATGTAGTGCCACACAGCACCTCCCTCCCTGTAGGTAGCGTCATTGGGGCTACCTCTAGGAGTGGAATCCCCAACCAGAGAATTATCGAGGCTCTGGCTGGGGATTCCACTTCACGAGGAGCCCCTGACTTGACTGTCCATATATGGATAGTGATGTCAGAGGCTTCCCCACAGACGGAATCACGGAGCAGAGCCGACCAGAGCATTGTCGACGCTCTAGCCGGGAATTCCGCTTCACGAGGAGCCCCTAACTTCACTGTCCATATATGGACAGTGATGTCAGGTGCAACCCCAGAGCCATATCCTGGGCAGAGCACTACTATTACTCTGCCTGGGACTACTGCTCTGCTCCTGACATCACTGTCCATATATGGATAGTGATGTCTGGAGCAGAGCTGAAGTCCCGGGCAGAGCGATAGCAAAGGCTGTGCTCCGGTACTCTGACTCTGGGGAATCTCCTGACATCACTGGACAGTGAAGGGGCAATACCAGAGCCAAAGTCCTGGGCAGAGCGCTTCTAGCGCTCTGTCTGGGACTCCTTCTCTCCTCCGGGCATCACTGTCCATATATGGACAGTAATCACTGCCCATATATGGACAGTGATGTCAGGGGCAAACCCAGAGCCGGAGTCCCGGAGCTATTAGCACTCTGCCTGGGAGTCTCTAGCCTAGTAAATGGCAGAGTAGAGAGCTACCTCCCTGCTCTGCCACAGGACGCAGATACTATTGAATGTGATGTTGCTACTACTGTAGCAGCCATAGCCGGGCCAGTGGGCATTGGGGGACCCGTGACGGCTGGCGGCACGGGCCCCTTCATGCCGCAGGCCCCGTAGCAGCTGCTATGGCTGCTACAGTGGTAGTTTTGCAACCTCCTAGACAGGGGCTCCCTCTACTAGCAGAATCCCGTTGGCAACACTCTGGCTGGGGATTCCACTCCTGGAGGAGCCATGACTGTAGCGTCATCACCCGGCGGCCGAATGGGCCCCCCGAAGGGTAGTGGGCTCCGGCACTTACCCAGGTTCACAGGGAGCTGACGCTGACCCTGCATGTATTTCTCATATGGAAAGTACTTAAAGTTATGTCCAATAAAAAAAAAAGTAAATCCCCTTTCAGGCATTTTAAATACTAAACCTTATGGATATACTGTATAATGTACAAAAATGCAAGAAAATCAAAATACTGTTCTGAAACTTCCTTTTAAATGTTCTGTATTATAATTGCAACATTTTCAGTACAGGAAAAAAACATAGTTTTGAAAGATTTTCAAATAAGAAAACATAAAATTTAAATAAGCAAATTCTGCAATTTTATATAAAAGTTAATATATTGTACTAATTTTCAAAGCTACTTCACTCCTGCAACCAGAAAACAGTTAAGGGGCATAATTGCTGTATAGTTATAGCAGAGACTGCTAATTTATATGTGTAACTATAGGGTTCCCTGCTGCAAAGGGTTTAGTGCACCTGCTTTTCAGCCAAACTCTTAAAGCTGCGAAAGAAGCTTTAATAACTGAAACAGAGGAATATAAATTCCATTACTTAAACATTCTCACGAGGAAGATTCAAAATCTTAAATGTCTACAAACTACAAACCATGCTTTCTAAAGAGAGGAAAAAATAAAGCAGTAATTCAGCTGTAATGCAAATTCTAGCACCCTCTGTAAACTTTTACTGAGCACAGAATTGTTAAGTGATAACAAATCATTACTTCTCTATAGGAAAGTAGAAGAAGTGTTCATTAGCGTACCACAATTCTTAAGTAGATGAGTGGCTGTCCCAACACTTCTTCATTTATAGATTAAATCCAGAATGTAAGAGCCTTACAAATGGCTTTGTAGCCCATTCCATAGAACATCTTTTCTCATCTGATCTGGAATTTAATGTATAAAGTTTTAGACACATTGGGGGCTCATTATGGTGTAAAAACAATGTTATGTACTGTAGGGCTCCATGCACACGACCGTATTTTTCATTAGTAATTACGGACAGTAATTACTGGAGTCAATGAAAAACGGCTCAAAAAACGGCCAAAGAAGTGACATGCACTTCTTTGAGTCAGGCGTCTTTTTACTCGCCGTCTTTTGACAGCGACGCGTAAAATTACACCTCGTCTGAACAGAACATTGTAAAACCCATTGCAAGCAATGGGCAGATGTTTGCAGGCGTAATGGAGCCATCTTTTCAGTCGTAATTCGAGGCATACAACGCACGAATTACGTCTCAAAATAGGTTGTGTGAACATATCCTAATTCAGACGAACGAGGGTAAACGTGGATGTGAAAAACTGTGGCTTTTCACATCCGTGTTGCACTCTTGCGGGACCCATTTTGACAAAAAATAGGACATGCCTTTTTTTTCCACAGGCCCTTCACACGGTATGTTAAAACAACGGTTGTGTGAACAACCCCGTTGAAATACATGCAGTCATCACACGGATGATATTTCCGTTCAACTGTTCCATCAGACAAACATTCATCTCCACTCCCAATATTTATTTTCTACTGTCCACTTACAATGCTGCTATGATCCTAAAAATCCTTGTGCTATTCACAGTATTTGATAAATCGCCTTTCCATAGTTGCCAACATTTGAAAAAAATTTCCAGGGACACTTAGGGTGGGGTGTGTTTGGTGGGTATGTCTTATGGGGCATGGCTTATCGGATGGGGCGTGGCTTTCCAGAATTTCTGCATACAAATAAACGAACAAAAATTTCTGCACTAGTTTGGCTGATAACTATTTTGCTAGCCAGTATCTCTCTCTGGTTTTCCAGTTGTATACAGGCAGGTGATGTCTCACTTTATCACTAGGGCTAGGTGATATGTGCTGACCACTTCTGGTAGTGTAAAAACCAGCATAGATAGTGCCACACTCAGTTACCCTTGTAGATGGTTCTCCACACTGCCCCCAGTAGATAGTGCCATGCACTGCTACCTGTAGATAATGCCATATGACTCCCCCCCCCCGGTAGATATTGCCACACACTGCTCCCTGTAGATATTGCCACACACTGCTCCTTGTAGTTATTGCCATGCACTGCTTCCTGTAGATAATTTCACAGTGCCCCCTGCAGATAGTGCCACATGGCCCTTCTGTAGATAATGCCACAGTGCCCTCTGTAGATAGTGGCACACAACTCTTTTTTAGATAGTGCCACAGTGCACTCTGTAGATAATAGAACAGTGGCCTCTGAAGATAGTGCCACACAGCCCCCTGTAGATAGTGCCACACAGCCCCCTTGTAGATAGTTCCACACAGCTCCCTTGTAGATAGTGCCACACAGCCCCCTTGTAGATAGTGCCACAGTTCCCCCTTGTAGATAGTGCCACACAGCCTCCCTTTAGATGATGCCACAGAGTCCCCATGAACTTGATGCTACAAAGCCTCCCTGTAGATGAAGCCACACAGCCCCCCTGTAGATGATGCCACACAGTCCCCTTGTAGATGATGCCACACAGCCCCTCTGTAGATGCCACACTTTGGCCGGGGATTCCTCTGTAAGAGGAGCCCCTGAAGTCACTGTCCATAGCGTCAGGGGATCCTCCTGTGCTGGAATGTGATGTCAGGGGTAACCTCAGAGCAGGAGTCCCAGACAGAACGCTACTAGCACTCAGCCTGGGACTCCAGCTCTGCTCCTGACATCACTGTCCATATATGGACAGTGATGTCAGGGGCTTCCCCTGCCTGGGACTCCTGGTCTGCTTCTGACATCACTGTCCATATATGGACTATGATGTCAGGGGCTTCCCCAGCCGGAGTCCTGGAGCAGATCCGCTTCTAGAACTCTGCCTGGGACTCCTGCTCTGCTCCTGACATCACTGCCCTTATATGGACAGTGATGTCAGGGGCTTCGCCAGCTGGAATCCCGGAGCAGAGCCGCTTCTAGCACTCTGCTTGGGACTCCTGCTCTGCTCCTGACATACTGTCCATATATGGACAGTGATGTCAGAGGCTTCCCCAGAGCAGGAGTCTCGATACAGAGTGCTAGTATAGTCTCTGGTTGGGGACTCCTTCTCTGGGGAAGCCCCTGACATCACAGTCCATATATGGACAGTGAAGTCAGGGGCTCTGTCTATGAGTAGAATCCAAGGCAGACCATCGGCAATGCTCTGGCCGGGGATTCCGCTGCAGGAGATGCCCTGCCCTGATGTCACTGCCCTTGTATGGAGAGTGAAGTCATATGCTCTGTCTATGAGCGGAATCCCCGGCCAGGGCATCGGCAACGCTTTGGCTGAGTATTCCGGCGCCCCAGGAGTTGTGAATGGCAGAGAAGGAAGCGGATCGTTTCCTGCTCTGACATAGTATTCAATTGTATCTGTTTCCTGAGGACACATATACAATTGAGTGTAGCAGTTGCCGGGACAAGTCCCGGGACAGTAATTTGCCAGGACTGTCTCTGTAATTTCGGGACAGTAATTACAAATTTGGGACTGTTGCCAAATATGCATTTCCACTTAAAATACCTTGAGTTGTACTCTTCTAGCAAGTTATTAAAAATTTTGCTTAGCTGCGCTTTCTAAGGTATATATGTTTCATTTCTCACTTGTTTTAAAGAAGTGGCATCTCCAGTAAGGTCTCATTCACAAGACAGTAGTATTTTTTTCTGTGTGCTATCCACAGTTTTACGGATCGCACATGAACCCATTGATTTCTATGGCACCATTAACACAACAGTGATGTTTACGGTGTGAGGACCGCAAATCCAGGCCGCAAAAACTCAGAAAGTAATTTTACGGTCTGGATTTGCAGTTACACATACTGGTGACATCAGTTCTTTTTGTTGTGGATCCGTGAATCCTGATAACACACGGATGAGCAGCAAACATTTTTTTTGCAGACAAATAAACCACAACGGTTCCTTGGTTTTGAGGCCCGCAAAACCACTATGATGGTGTGCATCAGGCCTTAGGGCTGTTAGGCTGAGTCCACACGTTACAGATTTGTCGCAGATTTTGTTGCGGTTTTGATGCAGATCTCACCTTTTTGTGTTGCAAAGTGTAAAATCTGCGCTGAAAATCTGCGTCAAATCTGCGACGTGTGAACTCAACTTTTCCAGACTCCTGAGTGGCAATTATGCCTTAGCAGGGGCATGCAGAGTACAGGTCCTGTTACAGATATTGCATTGGAAAACAGGAGCTTCAAGTTATAGCTTTGTGCTTTGTTATCCAGAAATATAAAATCCGAGGGCATTAGAATGTATAACTAAACAAATATGGGGGAAGCAGAGTGACATCCCTTATGGGAGCTGTAATGTTGGTCATCAGTGAGCAGAAAAGGAATAACTACAAAATCACTCAATAAAATGTTTAATTTTTATACAAATCGATTATTCAAAAATGTCTAAAAAAAAATAAATGCTTTATAGGGTGTCATTCCCAACCATTAGCCAACTAACTAAAAGGTTATCTTCCTTGGCAACATAGCTAGGAATCCATCTATAAGTAGTCAGAAAAAATAATTCTTGTTTTATTGTGACAAAAAAGAAAATAATAATGATTGTAGTCCTTTAGTAATATATTCTCCAAGACCAGTAATATTTTATAAAGGTATTAAATCTCACATTTTCGGAAGCTAATAAAGAAAGGCAACCATTATTATTAATAAAAAGAAAAAGTCCATCGAGGGCACATACATCTTTCCCTACAGGGAATCTATGCCATTGGCCATTTCTATGCTTCATCCCCAGACAAATCAAAATGTTGACTGAGGCGTGAAGTGTTAGATTATGATCGGTTTAGCGTGACATTGTGATTCATGGCCACTACATTACTGAGGGAAAATAGGGATTTATGCTGGATATCCACATTCGATTCCCAGTGAAGCGAGGGAGCAATTCTAAAGTAGTTCACAGCCGTCTTCTACCTTACAGGAGTATGCTTTTATTACAGGCTGGTAGAACTGCCTACTAATCAAATAGCAATATAAAGTTTCCAGCGCACTCATGAATGCCGGTTGGGATTTGGCCGGTAGAGCGTGTCTGTTTTGTTGGAGCTCCCTAGGGTTTGTAATTAAACATAATTTTCAATGCACAGGTTGGTAGTTGAGCCTCAGTGGTCAAAAAGCTGAACTCTTATCCAGTTTAACATTTGATGCTGTCAGATACTAGATCATAAAATAACAGAATCATCTAAATAGATAGAGGTATTTCATTTTGACAGAGCGTTGCAGCCAATAGCCAGAACAACAGAGGGAAGGGTGGCGTTGTAGACCCGTAACCAAAATAGGCAGCAGATGTCTCAGCATCTGTCATATGATATCGCCATTCATATCTGATTTACAGTGGGTTTTAAAACAACATAATGCAAAAAATCTACTTGAATTAAATCAAAAAGCTAAAATTGAGCTCTGTAAAAATGATCAAGTTACAATGATGAAATACTTGTGATACGTGTATGTCTTGCCAAATGTAATAAAAAAGTAGGAAATAATTCTAGACTCCTGTTTTCCTATTAATATTATTAAATACAGAGCCAATTGTGTAACTAATATCGTAACAAAACAGAGTTTAGCTGCGTAAATTGGACATTTTTGTTCGCAAGTTATATATTACGTATTACTACAATATCACACATCTGTGAACAGTACATCAAGAACAAATAGATAGCTTGCTGAAAACATCATTTGTGTATAAAAGCTTTAATTTTATGCTCAGAAAGAATAAAAAATGACATATTTGCATAATACTTTCCATTAGGATAAGGTTATGTTCACATCTGCGTCAGGGCTCCGTTCCGACGTTCCAGAGCCTTGACTGACACAAACATAGGTTTCCGTTTCCATCACCATTGATTTCAATGGGGACGATTGCGGTGCCAATGATTTCTGTTAGTGTCATTTGTGCAAGGGTTCCGTAGTTTTGACGGAATGAATGCCGTAGTCGACTACGGTATTCATTCCGTCAAAACGATGGAACCCTTGCACAACTGACACAAACGGAAACCATTGGCACTGGATCCGTCTCCATTGAAATCAATGGTAATGGAAACAGAAACCAATGGTTTCCATTTGTGTCAGTCAGGGCTCCGTTCTAACGGAAAGCTCAGACAGAACGTCGGAACGAAACCCTGACGCAGATGTGTACTCTGCACTTTTATATCCTTCAAAAAACTTATGACTAACATAATGGAAGCAAACGGATGCTAACGGCTGCATTTAAATATCCCATTGATTTCAATGGGATTTTTAACAGATCCGTTTTTATCAGTTATTTTAATATAAAAATGGATCAGTGTAATGTATTATACAGCGCAAGTGGGAACTTAGCCTTATACTGTATGTATAGATCATAATTTAACACCTTACCGCCGCAACCATTTTTTTGATTTTCACTTTCGTTTTCTCCTTCCCACCTTCCAAAAAATAACTTTTAGTTTTTACGGCGTTCACCGTGCAGTAAAAACTGCATGTTAACTTTATTCTGTGGGCCAATTTTATTACGGCAATACCAAATTTATATAGTTTTTTTTATGTTTTACTACTTTGACAAGGAAAATACTGATTTTTAAAAATAAAATTTGTGTTTTGTCGCCACATTCTGAGATCCATAACTTTTTTTTCCCCCGTTGATTGAGTGGTATGAGGACTTATTTTTTTTGCGAGGTGAGCTGTAGTTTCTATTGCCACCATTTCGATCCCTTTTTATTCCATTTTTTGTTGGAGATAAAGTGACCAAAAAATATATGTTTTTATGGTGTTCACTGTGCGGGTTAAATAATGTTATATTGTAATAGGGACAATTATTAAATATTTTTTTTGTTGATTAGAAAAACTTTATTTAACTGTATTTAACTTTTCCTAATAGTCCCCCTAGGGGACTTGAACCAGCGATTATTATATCACTTGCATGATATATTGCAATACTAATATTTTGCTGTATTTTGCTGTCATGCCAACCATCTTCACCCCGAAATTGCGTAGCAGGGGTGGCCGATGCAACGTCACAGTGGGCCAGTCCCCTGTTTCTAACAACTTAGATGCAGTGGTGCTTTTGACTGCGGCATCTAAGGGATTAAAGGAGCTGGATCCCGTCTGAACAGGATTCACTCGGTACACTGAAGCGTCGACTGCTACACACACCCGACATGCTCATTTTATGGTGCAGGCTCAGTCCGTGATCCTGCTCCATACTCCCCCAGCCGACTTCCGCTGTATATATACGGCGGATGTTGGGAAGGGGTTAAAGATACTGTATAGCGGATGTGGAATTATTTTGGGGTTATAAACAACTGACTAAAGTACATGCCACATCTACAGCAATTTTTCACACCATTTACAATGATGTCTAACAGTGCAGTCACACCCGGCAGATTTTGTTGCAGATATTTCGGCGACTGAAAATCCATTCCATGCATCAGAATGGGGTTGTTCCTGCAGCAGGTGTATGGATTTCTAGAAATTCCACTCAGATAAATAGAATTGATTTTTAGTAGCGGAAAATTTGCAGCATATCCTGCCTATGGGAACATACACTAAATAGGGTATGTTCACACGTAGCGTAAACACTGTGGACTTTCCGCAACGGTTTTTATTGCAGAAAATCTTCCGCGTATTACAGCAGCAGCAGCATAGTAGATAAGATTTGAACAAATCTCATTCATACCCTGCGGGAAAAAATCAGCTGAGAAACTATTCAGAAATTAACCTGCGGTACGTTTTTATTTTTTGCGCAGCATGTCGAATTATGGTACGGAATTGCTGCTCTTTTGTTGAATTCAATGTGGAGGTAAAACTCATTACAAATAGCAAACGTTGCGATTTTTGTGGTGGAAAAGCTGCGATTTCATCGCAAGAAAACGCAAATCAGAATTATTTTTTTTTCTTAAGATTAATGAAAAAGTTAATACCCCCGGGTGTGGTCATAGCGATGCTTTCCTCTGTTCTCCATCCAGACTGGCCTCCTAGGATGATGTTTCATCCCAGGCGACTGCTGCAGCCAATCACAGGCTGCAGTGGTCACATGAAATGCAGCATCATTTTAGGAGGCTGGGCTGCACGGAAAACAGAGGGACGCAACACTATGACAATGCCCGGAGGGGTACGTATTGGATTTTTCTTTCTTTTTTCAAGCACTGTATTCCACAGTGGAGATTCCGCTTGAAAAACTGCACCACAATTTGGTGGGGTTTTTAAGGCTGGGTTCCCATGGGACAGATACGCTGTGTAAAAACCACGCATCGTATCCAACCTGGAACCCGCAGGACTTTCCGTTCCTGAAAATCGTACCACATTGAGGAGTGATTTTTCGGACAAAAATTCTGCTGTGTAATTAAGCGCACATACTTACCCCCTCCGTCCTCTGATGTCTGCTCCGGTCTCCCTGGATGACATTTCATGTGACGCTGTAACCTGTGATTGGCTGCAGTGGTCACATGTGATACAACGTCATCCCAGGGGGCCGGACTGCAGGAAGAAGGAGGGTGTTCTGGGTAAGTATGTTTGTTTGTTATTTTCCGGTTTTGCGATTTTTGCAGCAAAAATATGCCGCAAAGTCGCAACACATGGCTTTCTGTTGCCGTTTTGCAGCCCGATTGAATTCAATGGGGAAAACCTGCAGCAGAAAATCAATGAAAACGCAGCATAAATTGAAATGCTGTGGAATTAAATTCCGCACCGCAGGTCAAATTATTAGGCTGGGTTCACACGAGCACATTAACGTCCGTAATGGACGGACGTATTTCGACTGGAAGTCCCGGACCGAACTCAGTGCAGGGAGCCGGGCTCCTAGCATCATACTTATGTACGATGCTAGGAGTCCCTGCCTCTCTGCAGGACAACTGTCCCGTGCTGTAATCATGATTACAGTACGGGACAGTAGTTCCACGGAGAGGCAGGGACTCCTAGAATCGTACATAACTATGATGCTAGGAGCCCGGCTTCCTGCACTGAGTTCGGTCCGGGACTTCCGGCCGAAATACGTCCGTCCATTACGGACGTTAATGTGCTCGTGTGAACTCAGCCTTAAGGTTTACACTGCGTTTTTTTTTCCGCAGCGTGGGCATAAGATTTACTAAATCTCACCCACTTTGCTGCTACTGTAAACACTGTGGAATTTACGCACGGAGTTCCGTTGTGCAAATTCTGCAGTGTTTACGCTACGTGGGGACCCAGCCTAATCCTCATAGCTCAGTGTTCTCCCAGCACAGGAATATGCAGAAGGTCCTTAGAACTGAGTTGTCAATCACACTACAGCAGACTCACCCACATTCAGGTCATTATATGAGAGAAATTGACTTACCTGAAATTTCCTTTTCTTCGAGTCCGATGCAGCAACCAGAGTTATTCAGTCTTACCCAGTCTAAGGACAGGACATAGTTAAGCAGCATATAAAGAGTTAATGGACACAAGTATAAAGCTCTGCCTATCAAGGCTCTCATTGTGAAAATAAAAAGCAAGTTCAATGCAAAATTTTTTATTTTATACAGGGTGGGAAAGCAGGTACTGCCTTGGACTCGAGGAAAAGGACATTTCAGGTAAGTAAATTTCTCTCTTCCTCTTTGTAATCGGCAGCACCCACGGACTTTATTGCCCCCTCCATTTGTACATTGGTGTTTCAGTGGGGTGCTTTGTGCTAAAATACTTACCGCTCACATGATCTTCCCTCTGACTTGTCAGGAATCGCTGTGCTTGTGAGTAAACTGGAACTCAGGCTCTCAATGCATTCCTATTGGAGCCAGAACGAGGCTCCATAGGAATGCATTGAGAGCCTCACTTCTGGTTTTCTGAACAGCAGCGATTCCAGACCAGGTCAGAATGAAGATCACGTGAGCGGTGCTGGACACGAAAAACGACAAAATGTGATATGAGATCGGCAAGTTTTTCTATAGACAGCACCCCACTGAAACACCAATGTACAAATGGATGGTGCAATAAAAAAAATAAAGTGGAGTGCTTCTTTAAAAAGCAACTTAAAGTGGGGGGGGGGGGGTTAACTGACATCACCTTATTAAAGACTCCAGTACTGAAGGCTGAGACTCCTCCTGTAATGTCCAGCCTGTAATGCTACATGAATGACCTATGAAGCAGCTTTACAGATTATTTGACAGGAACTTCTGCAAACTCGGCCCAGGAAGTGGCAGTAGCTCTGGTAGAATGTGCATGAATGCCCGGGGAAGCTGAGCAACCTTCTGCCTTGTAGCATTCTAAAATAGCATCTCTTAACCATCTAACAAGTGAGGCTTTGCTGGCAGTTTGGCCTTTCTTGGGACCAGCAAACTTGAGAAACAGGATGTCAGAGATTCTGAATTTAAAAGTTCTGTGCAAATAAGTGACAATCGACCTCTTGATGTCCAGCAAGCGAAGACACTACTCATCAGTAGATTGGGGATTTGGGAGGCATTCAGGAAATAAAATTTCCTGATTTATATTATGATCAGAGTGTACCTTCTGCATGAAGGAGGGAAAGGTCTTTAAGTGCATGCCATCTGGAAAGATTTTAAGGTAAGGATCTCAAGATGAAAAGGCTTGCAACTTGGAGACTCGCTTGGCTGATGCAATGGCTAACAGAATAGTCTTGAAAGACAACATTTTTAGATTTATCTGATCTAAATGTTCAAAGGGGTCTTGAGTGAGTCTTCTGAGAACCAAGGCTAGATCTCATATAGGGGTAGGAGATCTGAAATTAGGTCGTAATCAATTTAATCCTTTAAAGAAACATTTGATCAGGTGTGACCTGGAAAATGTGAAATTTAGAAAAACATTTACTGCAGAGAAATGGACTCTCAAAGTGTTAACTTTCAAGCCTGAATCAAACCCTAGTTGAAGAAATAGCAAGACATGGGAAATCTCTACTTAAGATATTAAAAGGTCCTTCTGACTACACCAGTTAGAGAAGATCTTCCAGATTCTGTGATGTACCTTATTGGTTGTAGGTCTATGAGAAGAGAGCAGAGTATTAACTACTGCATCAGGAAGACCCTGATCGGGGAGATTCATCCTTTCAAATTCCATGCCGTTAAATGAAGTCATTGCAGATTCGGGTAGAACATGCCTTTCTGAAGGAGATCCTTCTCTATTGCACCCTTCCTGAGAAACTCGTGTAGGAGCACTGAAACCTGGGAATTCTTGTCTGTATTGATGACATATCTTGCCGGGGGAGAAGTTTCAAACTCCAGACAGTAGCCTGACTTGTTGATGCTGAGAGCACAGCGATCAGAAGTAGACTGAAGCCAAGTGGGACAAAAATGACTTAATCTTCTGCCAACAAGGGGATCGATGTGTTTGGTGTCAGAACTCATTCTTGTTGTTGGAAGTAGGAGGTTTCTTTTGAGGGGACACGTTATGATAGCGTCCTTTAAACTTCTGATCTCTTTTGTCAGAAGAATGAAAGGGCTTTCTATACCTCTCTTGAAAAAATCTTTTAAACATTTTTTGGCAGACCCGGTCTCTGTCTAGATGTAGCAGGAAATGAGTAACCCTTGTCCCCTATAAGATTCTTTAAAATCTTAGACAGTTGTTCTCTGAAGAGATGTCCAGGTAAAAATCGAAGGGACACAAGATTATTTTTGGACCCTGTATCTCCAGGCCAAAGTTTCATCCAGATAGGTTTGCGGGCCGAGTTGGATAAGGCCATAGCTCACCGCACTGTCTAGGGAGAAATCGCAAAGAAAATCTGCAGAATCTTTCAAAGTAGGCAACCTTTTGAGCAGCTCATCACGCGGAACCCCCAAAGATATTTAATTCGCCAACTGACATAGCAAGATTCTGTGAGATTGAAATAGCGGCCATGGAAGCTCTACAGAGAGAAGATGAAGTGGTAAAGCTTTCTTTTAGATTTATATCAGCTTGTCTATCCATGGGATTCCTAAGCAATGAGGGATTATTAGATGGAAACACCGTTCTTCTGGATAGCTTGGCTACTGAAAGATCCACTTTAGGAGGGGCGTCCCAGGCTTCTGTAACCTTCTCGTCTAATTTGTAAATAGATTTGAATTGAGCCCCTGGGTCTGGCCTCTTATCTGGTCTGCTCCACTCTGTTTTAATTATTTTATCAACAGCTGAATGAGAGGGAAAGGCTTTTCCCTTGGTTTTGGGAAAATAAAAGAGGCACGATTTCCCTTCCTTAGGGACTGTGTGACTATTAACTTCCACAGCTTTCTAAACTGATTTTATTAGGTTAGCAGTGTTTTCTTTTTTAAAGATATGTTTATCATCTCCTTCATCTTCAGTTGCAGAAGAAATTGAAGAAGATTTAGACTGTGCCAAAGCCGATGATTCTGAATAAACTGAAGGACTACAATGTTTACGTCTACTCCTCTTCTGAGATTTTAGGAAATTTTTGAGCTCAGTAAAGGTATCCACAAGCTGGAATTTTAGCCATTCAACAAATTCATTAGTACTTGCTTCAGGCTCTTCAGTAGGAGGGGCACAGTTAACACAAACCTGATCCGGCAATTCATCAGGAATTGGTTGTAGGCAAGATATGCACATTCTGTGCTTAGGCTTCCTCTTTCTTTTCACAGATGAAGAATGGCTGGACATCTGCAAAAGAAGAGGGATATAAGCATAACAGCCATATAATAATATAGAGGCCCCATGTGGAGAAACGATCACCTTGATACAGGGGAGTCACTGCTGCCTAGCATGCGGAGCCGTGCCTGAGGGGTAAACAGCCGGTCTTTAAATAATGCTACATTACAATATGTCACATCCAGCGCCACGCCGCCGTGCGTCATCCCTCCAGCAGCACAATGTGAGGTACGGAGCAAGATGTGGACAGGATGATACCAACCCAAGCAAATCCACAGGAGCAGCATATGTGTAAAATCACTTATCACATGATACAGATATCCAAGTAGGCTTTGTATTGCTGGCAAGGCTGTCACCCTCAAGCCTTATCTTCACAGCAATACAAACTATCCGAAGATGGGATGGAGCCTCATAACTTGAGTAACCTAGGAAAAAAGAAAGAAATATTACTATGCTGCTAAGTAGCACAGCTACCTGTCCAGGCAGGGACAGATATTTTTTCACAATGAGAGCCTTGTTAGGCGGAGCTTTATACTTGTGTTCATTAACTCTTTATATGCTGCTTAACTATGTTCTGTCCTTAGTGTCACGGTTTGTGGGTATGTGGACCCACTAGGCCGCACAGCCATAGCGGCCAGGCAACTGGCCAAACAACAGAGTACCCCAGTAAATCAAAGTCCCACACTAGGGTACCTGGATAGCCCAGAAAGGGGCCGCAGCTCTGGCACAGATGGAGGTGGGTGCAGGTGGTAACGCCAGAAGTGGCGGATGACTGCAGGTTCCGCAGGTTGCACCAGACGTGGCGAATCACACTGGACGTGGAAGATGAAACTGGACGTGGCAGATGACACAGGACATGGCGGATGACACAGGACGTGGCAAACAACAGCAGGTGCAGTAGACACGACTCCAACACTAGTAGGCACAGGAACAAAAACAAAGCACGGGATACAGGACCAGGTAACAGGGCAGGGTAACAACTGGAACAGGAAACACTAAGGGACCATTTGCAAGACAGACTTGGGATATACTAACAACGCTCAGGCAAGGATCAGAAGGGCAGGGGCCCTTTTATAGTCCAGAAAATCTTGTGAGTTGATGATGATGATTGCTTTCATGTGCGCGCTGGCCCTTTAAGATTGGGCAAGAGCGTGTGCGAGCACCCTACGGGACACAGTGGACCAGAGTGGAAGTGAGCGCCGACGTCTCCTAGGAAGGAGATGGGGACCAGCGCTCACTGATCCATGGCGTCGGGAGGTGAGTAAACCCAACGGCCCGCGGCCATGGACGCTACACTTAGAATAAGAATGACTAACCCTGGGTGCTGCCGAGGACGAAGAGTAAGATAAACATCACAAACAGAAATTTTCATTTTCTTTACACTCTACACTTCAACATAATACAACATATTTGATATGTTTTACTGTTTGACAACTCTTTAAGGAGGCAGATAATTTTGATATTTGGGATGAAATTATTTTTTTTCGCCTTTAACCGTGTAATTCCAGTATGTATATTACAAGGTAAATTGTAAAGAAAAAATGTTGAGCATATAAATTCCAAAATTTTTAATCTCTGATCTCTAGGGTAATATTAGGACATAATAAGCCATGCTCTAACGGCAGTACTTGTCATTAAGGAGCCTAGGTATATCCTACCAGGACTGCCATATATGTAAGCCACAATGATAATATAATCAAATTTCTTATTCACCATGATCAGAATGGATTGTGGTCAGGGGCATAGCTATAGGGGATGCGGAGGTAGCAGTCCCACCTGGGCCCTGGTTTCTGAAGGGGCCCAACGGCCCACTTGCCACATTATAAGACACCAGTATTTTGAATGGCACATGCTAGGTGGGCGGCCTGTTACCCAGTTTGCATTGCATTTGGGCACTTGACATGAAGTTACACATCTAATAGTGGTGTTTAGGAAAAAAGGCATAGGTCGATGCTGTCTTTAATCCCCACCATTACAAAAGTGACCCCTGTCCTAGACATACCTTTGCATCTAGGAACAGCATTCGATTCATGCACATGCTGCAAAATCTTAATACCATATGCTAAATGAAAGCTGGGATGTGAGGACTTGTATACCCAAGTAGTAAAAAAAAAAAGCAACGCCTAAGAAGTTCTAACCATGTTTGCAATTGCTTTACAGATTGGACGCATGGAAAAATAATATTCTAAAGGTATGTACACCTTTGAAAGGCATTTTGTTTATTAATAAAAAGGTTGATTAGTGTGTTTTGTGCAACTTTATAATTAGTTTTTATTAAAAATTATTTTTACTTTTTGAAATACAGCTTCCCTGTATTCTGTATTGTGCGCTAAGTCCTGAATCCGTCAGGTCTGCGGGGCTGATGGGTTCAGTGTCAGCGGGTCCTGCGTGTATCTGACACACAGGATCCACCTGTAATCTATCATATCTTAGTTATGGACTTAGATGTGATAGATTACAAGTGGATCCTGCGTGTCAGAGATATGCAGGACCCGATTTCACTGAAACCGTCAGTCCCATGGACCTGACGGGTACCGGATTCAGCGTAAGATACAGCTGCTCTGTATACAGAATACAAAGTAGCTGTACAGATGTTGCCATTTTTATCTTGACTTTTAACGCATTAAATACGCAGTGACAGGAAACTTTTTCTTGACTTTTTTAATGGCTTTTGTTATGTGATATCACGCTGCAGCACGTTATTAGAGTCAAGATAAAGATGGCTACATCCGTATCTCAAAAATTGAAAATATTTTTTAATAATAACTAATTATAAAGTTGCGCAACACACTGATTGACCTTTTTTATTAAAAACAAATTTAAAAAATCCCTTTCAAAGGTGTACAAAGCGTTGAATCAGTGCTGACTTAATATGGATGATTTTGGCCTGTGTGTAGGATTGGAAGTGCACAGCTGGATTCTAATTCCCCGACATAGCTCCAATACTGAGCTACTGACTTTGTGTTATTTTAATAATGTATGTTTTATTTAAAAAATTCAATATTTGATTTCGAGGAAGAAAAAATGCCAGTTCCTAGATCATTAATAAGAAATAATTATATTAACAAGTGAATTTGTAGGCTGTGCATGTACAACTGCATGGCAAGTCTACCAATGAAAAAAAAAATACAATAAAAGGAAAGGCAATAAACTATATGTTACGACAGAAGTTAATATAAAAGATGTCTAATGAAAGCCGCACAATGGAGTTGCTAATTAAATACTTATTCTGAGCTCAGAAGTTCTGTACTTTCATTAAATTACATCACGTACCTATGTCCTGACAAATAGAGCTCTCTGTACAGTATGTTCTCTTATGTATGAATTAACAACTCTATTCACAAGTAAGGCTTCATTCACATATGTGTTGTGCCATTCCGATGTTCTGCTCCGTCAGAGGAGCAGAACAAGGGAATAACGGAACCAACGGTTGCCGACGAAGCCCATTAACATTAATAGGTTTCCGTCTGCTTTCTGTCAGGGTGTCTATGATTTTACCGCACATTTTGCATCACCATTGTTTCCGTTTGCCACCGTTGTTTAAGGGTTCCGTCATTTTGATGGAATGATTAGTGCAGTCGACTAC
Source organism: Rhinoderma darwinii (assembly GCF_050947455.1). Classification (NCBI taxonomy): domain Eukaryota; kingdom Metazoa; phylum Chordata; class Amphibia; order Anura; family Rhinodermatidae; genus Rhinoderma; species Rhinoderma darwinii. The sequence goes on along the minus strand of NC_134689.1, from coordinate 285,593,904 downwards.
GGTAGTGATTCCGTCAAAACGCCGAAACCCTTAAACAACGGTGACAAGCGGAAACCATTTACACCGGATCCGTCACCATTGAAATCAATGGTGATGAAAACGGAAACCTATGGTTTCCATTTGTTTCAGTTTGGACTCCGTTCATGGGTTCCCCTGACGGAAAGCTCAGACTGAACACATGTACGCAGTTGTGAACGAAGCCGTATAGGCTTGAGAAAAATGTAACAATTAGATCCATAAACAAATAATATCCTTTTATTTGTCATGATGTAGTCAGTTATAATTAGAAATAAAAGATTTCTTCCAACTGAACAATTTATTAACCCCTTACTGACCAAGCTTGTTTAAACTTTAATGACCAAGCCAGATTTGTCAAATCTGGTATGTCTGACTTTATCAGAGAATAACTCTGCGAAAGTTTTGAATATCTAAGTAATTCTGACATTGTTTTTTTCGTCACATGTTGTACTTTATTTTAGTGGTAAAAGTAGACTGATACAATTTGAGGAAATTAATTAAAAAATAGAAAAATTGAATACATTTTGTAAAACTTACAATTTTTCCTTATTTTTAACTGCAATATGTCACATATGTACATATGTACTGTACAAATTTTTTTATTAAATATATATTTCCATCTCTTTACTCTATTTTGGCAGCACTTTTGATTAAAAAAAAAAGGCTTTGAGCTGCCAGAACGATAGAAACTCCCCATAAACTACCCCATTTAGAAAACTAGACCCCCTTAAGGTATTTATCTAGGGGTATAGTTAGTATTTTGACCCCACAGTTTTTTGCTAAATTTAATGCATAGCAGGTGGAAAAAAAAAAGTCTCTCTTTTCTAAAAAGTATCACTTTGAAGAACACCGATTTCTTTGTAAAGTGAACATGAGAGTGAAGAAACACACCCCAAAATATATTACCCTGTTTCTCCTTCACACGGCCGCAGTAGGAACAATAGACCCTAAATGGGGCTATTCTCCCGAACAAATTTTTGATGGCCCGGGAAACCAAGCTGTCTAAAAATGGGACATGCCCTATTTTCGCCCGTTCTCCCGACTGCCAGGCTCCCATAGAAGTCTCTGGGGCCGGGTAATACACGGCCATCACTGGAATGTGTCCCGAGTGACGGCCGTGTCTTCTGTCGCTCGCTCTCTCTCCTTCTCCTCCTCACAGTGTGAAGTGCATGTGAGGAGGAGGAGGATATTTTTTTTGCTCCCTGTAGTAGCGGAATTCCCAATCCCCGGCCACAGCTTCGGCAATGCTGTGGCCGGGGATTCCGCTTCAGAAGTGCCTGACTTCACTGTGTCCATATATGGACACAGTGACGTCAGGCACTTCTGAAGCGTAATCCCCGACCCTGTGGCCAGTGTTTCCGCTCCAGGAGAAGTCCCTGACTTAATTATCCATATATGGACACAGTGACGTCAGGCAATTCTAAAGCGGAATCCCCGAACCTGTGGCTGGTGTTTTCGCTCCAGGAGAGGTCCATGACTTCACTGTCCATATATGTGTCACGATGCAGGGTGTGAACCCACTGGGCCGTACTGAGTAGCGGGATGGCAGCTGGCCAAACAGGTATGGTACAGAGTCAATAGTCCAGAAAGGTTACCTGAGTCAATGTAGACAGTAGCAAGGCAGGCTCGGCTGGGACCAGGCGGCAGGTAAACGTCAGGTGTGGAGTAGCAGAGCAGGCGTGGTAATGCAGCATAGCACGACAACAGCTCAGCATGGCAGTAGATCAGGATAGTACTGGATAGCACGGGATACAGGATACACTTAGGAGACCATTTGCAAGACAGACTTTGGGAAACAACAACAATGCTCAGACGAGGATTAGAAGGGCGGTGGCCTTCTTATAGTCCAGAAAATCATGTGAGTTGATGATGATGATTTCATACGCGCATGCTGGCCCTTTAAGAGCGGACACGAGCGTGCGCGCTCCCTCCGGGAGACAGTCTCGATACCCGGAAGTGAGTGCCAGTGCCTCACAGGGGGGGATTGCAGCACAGCAGCAGGATGTCCATGGCCGCGGTCGTCGAGGGGTAAGTTAGAACGATGGACCGCGGCCATAGGCGTTACAGTATCCCCCTTCGATGTTCTCCTCTGGCTCCTAAGACCTCTCTTCTGAACCGAATCCCCTCCAATCCACCAAATAAAACGTCCTTCCTCCCACCTTCTTGGTGGCTAGAATCTCCATTACCTCGATAGTCCCTGATGAGCTGCCAGGAGCCACTGCAGAACTAGGAGTCCTACAGTAGTGGTTCAGGACCTCGGACTTCAGCAAGGAAACATGGAAGGAGTTAGGGATCTTGAGGGTAGGAGGCAGCCGCAGTTTGTAAGAGACCGGGTTAATTTGTAGCAGGAACCCGGAAGGGTCTGAGGAACCTGGGAGCAAATTTGCAGGACGGCACCCTCAGCCGGATATTCTTTGAGGACAACCATACCTTCGTACCTGGATGAAACTGAGGAGGATCCCGTCTTCTAGTATCTGTTTTTTTCTTCATGCGGTCAACTGCCAGCAGAACAGAAGATCGGATCTGTTGCCATATTTGCAGAAAGTCCCTGAAGGTCGAGTCAGCTGCAGGCACCTGGGACATAATAGATACGGGAAGAGTTATTCAAGGATGTTGGCAGTAGACTATGAAGAACGGGCTGGAGGTGATGGACTCACTAGTATGGTTATTATAGGGGAATTCTGCCCATGGGAGCAGCTACACCCAGTCATCATGTCGCCTGGAAACAAAGTGACGTAGATAGTTCTCCATAATTTGGTTAATCCTCTCGACTTGCCCATTGGACTGGGGATGATAGGCCGAAAAGTAGTCCAACTTTACACCGAGGAGGCCGCAGAGAGCTCTCCAAAACCTCGAGGTGAACTGGACCCCTCCATCCGAGACAATATGCAGAGGCAAGCCGTGCAGACGGAAGATGTGTTGTATGAAGAGGTCAGCCAGTCGAGCAGAAGAAGGCAGACCAGTCAGGGGAACAAAATGAGCCATTTTAGAGAATCGATCCACCACCACCCAGATCACACTGCATCCTGCAGAGAGAGGCAGATATGTGACAAAGTCCATAGCAACATGCCGCCAGGGGGCATCGGGCACAGGCAGTGATTTGAGCAGACCGGCTGGTCTGGAGTGGGCAACTTTGCTGCACACACCGTACAGGAGTAGACAAAGTCCATGACATCTTTGGGCAGCGTGGGCCACTAGAACTGACGGGCGATTAGGTCTCGGGTCTTACGGGCACCCGCGTGACCTGCCAGCTTGGAACTGTGACCCCAGTGAAGGATTCTTCTTCTGTCTGCCAGACCTACAAAAGTTCTTCCTGGAGGAATGTCACTAACCTGCAGAGTGTTAACAGAATTGATGCAGGAAGGGTCGATAATATTCTGTGGGGACTCCACAGTGTCCTCTGTTTCAAATGACCTAGACAAGGCATCGGCCCTCACATTATTGTCGGCAGGTTGGTAGTGGAGTACGAACCGGAACCGAGCAAATAATAATGACCACCTGGCTTGACGAGGGTTCATCCGTTGAGCCGTCTGTAAATAGTTCAGATTCTTGTGATCCGTGAAGACCAGACCCACTCCTGCAGGGCCAGCTTGATGGCAAGTAACTCCCGACCCCCAATCGAGTAGATGCGTTCTGCGGAAGAAAACAGTTTGGAATAGTAGCCACATACCACAGTCTTGCCTTTAGAACCTCTCTGGAACAACAGCGCACCTGCACCAACAGAGGAAACGTCCACCTCTAAAGAAAACACATCAGCATGGCCCTTATTTTTACCATTTCTCTCACAGAATATATTCTGTGAGAAAAGAGAGAAAACTAACTGCCGCTGTTTTTACAGTAATCGCCGTTATTCTTGCGAATAACGGCGATCACGTGACCGGGGACAGGACGAGAAACGGTCCTTGGCCTGTGCTCCGAGGCCTCAGCTACCTCCATAGCTGTGTCCACGGAGTTTGTGGAAAAGCTTATCTGCTTCGTACAGGAGGCCTTGAACATCCTCAGCAGGCCCATGGACAGCATAGTGGTGCTGAAATGCCCATCTATCACTCCCCATCCCGCCGATATCAGGAGTTGTAGCGCTGTGTCGGCCGAATAGGTTGGGTTTTTTTTTTGGAGCTAAAGCTTTAAAAATTCTGTGTATTGTGCATCATGTTGGTGCGTTTATGTGTTAGTTTTTGGTGCTCCGTTACATATAATGTTCATTTTGCACATTACACAATAAAGTGTGTTTTGGTTTACCCTGAAAATTTAGTGTGTTTGCCTACATCTATGTGGTGTAACAAATGTTCCAAAACAGGTCCTTTAGGTAACGTTGGAACATTCAGGCCAGGGCCCAACACAGTTGCATACCATAATTGAGGTATTAGTGTATCTTTAGCGGTTTTGCTCAACTCCAAAAAGTAGTCTCTGCCGCCTTGCAGGGCTATGATAAAGGCCGGGCGAATGAGATTTGTCTTTATATTTGTGAACATTGGGTATGCCAATGTGCTTCACATGCAATTACTTTTTGGCCAGGAAAAAATACGACGAAACCACAAAAGATATATGCTCGCAACCCACGTCAAGGGTCCTCATGTCTTGCGAGTCCCTAATACTAAACTCCCCACCTAATAAACTAATACATTTGCAGTGACAAATGATACATTGTGGCACTAAGCTCCACAAAGCCACCCTTCACAGAGAATCGTCCTGCCATGGCAGTGCTCCATCGGGGCTGTCAAAATATTGCGCAAATATGTCGCGCACTCGGATACCTGATGATTGTGCCCTTCCTAGTGGAATTTGGGCCGGAATGGTTGTTGTGCTAGCATTTCCTCTAATATAGTCAGCATCAAAACCTGTGTCATGTATGCGGCAAAAATTATGAAGAACGACAGACGCTTGTATGACACGGGTCACATTTTGCGGCGTCAGTTGCATTGTGGTGAAAAACACCCGCCATTTGGTTGTCATAATGCCAAATGCACATTCCACACATTTACGAGCTCGGCTTAGCCAGTAATTGAAGATGCGCCGACGGTCGTCCAAGCCCCTTCTTGCAAATGGACGCATTACTTGGCTTGCGAGGCCAAAACCCTCATCTGCAACGATTACATATGGGACTGGTGGTCCTCGCAAGCCAGGCAGGATGCTCAGGACCGTAACAGAAATTTGATTGGCCATAAGACGATGGCCCATTCGGGATGAGCGAAATATGCGGGCATCAGCAGAGCTTCCATAGGACCCAATGTGTACAATGGTAAAACAATAATTACTGTCGGCCAAGGCCAACAAGACTATGGAAAAATACTGCTTGAAATTATAGTATTTTGAGCCAGAGTGGGGGGGCTTCTTCACGCGAATGTGCTTCCCGTCTAGAGCTCCAATACAATTCGGTAATTGGGTGGTTGTCAGAAAATCTTCAGAAATAGTAAGTCAGTGCTCTGTCGTGGGCTGAGGCATCACTGTGGGCTTTAATCTCTGCCACAGCACAACACAGGTGCCAGTCACAATGCCTGAAATTGTGCTCACTCCAAGAAGGAATTCAAAATGTAACGAATGATAGCTATTTCCTGTAGCAAGAAATCTACATGGGCGACAAATAAACACACAAAACAAAAAGACGCTTTATGTAGGACATGACACCCACACACCATCCTGTAAGCTGGAATTGTATAAAACACACATACCTCAACGTCACCAGGAGTCGCTCCTCGGGTGAAATGCAGCGCCGCATGTTTGTGTCCTGGTAGGTGATTCCTGAACGAATCTGTTCCAGCAGAATATCAAATGTGGCCACAGACATGCGGCAAAACGACCTAAATTTGTCGGGGTGGCGGCGAAGGTCATCATAGAGAGTATGAAAATGCCCTTTGGAGGTGCGCTGGGCCACAAGAGGATGAACCCAAATCCTCCCTCTTCTCCGGGTTCCCTCCTGAAGCATGGGTCGGCGCTCGCCAAATCTCCGAGAAGCCATCCACGATACCAGCACACGGCCCAGCGGAGTCAACGGCATAATTTCGCTTTTTAGACGCAAACAAGCCCAGAAACAGCCCAAACGACCAATAGTAGTTTGCAAGGTGCAAAAAGGATGTGAACATGTGCTCACATCAAGCAGGTGTTTGAGAAGGGTGGCTTTTTGTAGGCTGCCCTCTCCATTACTCCACCCTCCGTTTTTTTAACGCGCGTAAATACGCATGCCATACGCGCATAAAAAAATGCAGAAACGCAGCCATACGCATGCCACACGCAACTACAACGCACGCAAAACGTTGCGTTTTTTACGCGCGCAAAAACGCAACGCTCGTGTGAATCCAGCCTTAGGGTATGTTCACACGATGTGTTTTCAGACGTAATTCGGGCCGTTTACGCCTCGAATTACTCCTGAAAAAACTGCACCATTACGCCTCCAAACATCTGCCCACTGCTTGCAATGGGATTTACCGTGTTCTGTTCACACGAGGTGTAATTTTACGCGTCGTTTTCAAAATACAGCTTGTAAAAAGACGCCGCGTAAAAAGAAGTGCAGGTCATTTCTTGGGACATTTTTGGAGCCGTTTTTCATTGACTCCATTGTAAAACAGCTCCAAAAACGGCCGTAAAATACGCCGCAAAAAACCCAAGTTGCTACAAAAACCTCTGCAAATCAGGAGCTGTTTTCGCTTGAAAACAGCTCCGTATTTTCAGACGTATTTTGCTAACACACGAGGTGTATATTTATGCGTCACTGTCAAAAGACGGCGCGTAAATAGACGCCTGCGCCAAAGAAGTGCCATGTCACTTCTTCAGACGTAAATGGAGCCGTTTTCCATGGACTCCATGGAAAACCAGCTCCAGTTATGTCCGTAATGGACGCGGCGTTCAAGCGCCTGCACATGCCGTTACGGCTGAAATGACGGGGCTGTTTTCTCCTGGAAACAGCGCCGTAATTTTGGCCGTTACGGACGCTGCCGTGTGAACATACCCTAAGTATGACTTTTTTTTTCTGACTTGCAACTTTTGCAGCGTAATTACTGCAATTCCGCTACAAAAGTTGCAGCACTTGACTATTTGTTGCAGGTTTTACATCCCTATTGAATTCAATGGGGAAAACCCGTAACAGAAAAGCAACAAAAAGGCAGCATAAATTGACATACTGTGGATTTAAAATCTGCACTGCCGGTCAATTTCTGAAAGTTTTTGCTGCATATTTTTTCTGCAGAGTGGGCATGAGATTTTCTAAATCTTATTAACTTTGCTGCTACTGTAAATGCTGCGGCATTTCCACACAGAATTCCGTTGCGGAATTTCACAGCATTTACGCTACGTGGGAACCCAGCCTTAGGGTATATTCCCACACATAAGATACACTGCAGTAGATAATCTGCTGCGGAATCTAAAAAAAACACGCTGGTAAACCTGTCACAGAAATCCGCACATAGTGCGTTTTTGCTGAGAATATTGCTGCAGAATGTTTTTTCGCAGTGGTTTTACCTGCAGATTCAGTGTTAAATATTGATTATAGCAACGTATATGTGCACCTGCGAATTTCCAGCTTTTTTTTCTGCGTAAACGCTGTACAAACTGCTACAACACAAGACTGTTGCGTAATTTATGCCCCCTATTCAAGTCTATAGGCCAAGCACGCAGCATTTTTGCATAGAATTTAAATGCGGAATTGAAAGTCGCATCCAGGGCCGCACCATCCATGAGGTGAGGTGAGCTTCTCGTCTAAAGTGGCGGCCAGCTGCCTCTCTGAGCTGACGGCGGTGGCTCTGAAACCAGCCCCCACCACCCCCTCCTGCACTAATTGTACCTGGGTCTATAGGTCACAGATACAATTACATGCATAAGTGTAGAATAGCCGGGCAAGTTCTGTGCCCAACCATTCAGTGCGTTACAATGACGCTGATTGGCAGGGCAGAATGACTTGCCCCGCCAAGTAGCGCCTTTCAATGTTGCTAGCGGCCGCTTCGGTTATTGAAAGGTGCTGATTGGCGGGGCAAGTCATTCTGCCCAACCAATTAGTGCTTTTCAACGACGCTAGCGGCGCTATGATGTCATTGGGCTGCTTCCATTGTTGAAAGGCGCTGATTGGCGTGGCAAGTCATTCTGCCTTTCAAATCAGTGCCTTTGAACGACGCAAGCAGTGCGATGACGTCATTGTGCCGCTTGCGTCGTTCAGCCCCAGCAGACCTGTTTAGAAGAAAGCAGGCCTGCATTGACACAGGAGTGTGCGGGAACGGGATCAAGGTGAGTATATAAAAAAATGTTTCCCACCAGGATGAGCTATATGTGGGGCACAATCTACAGGGTAGGACCGGGAGGATATATATGGGACACTATCTACAGAGGTGGCTATATGTGGGGCACTATATATGCAGGGAGCTATATGTAGTGCACTATCTACAGGAGGAGCTATATGTGAGGCATTATATACAGAGGGAGCTATATGTGAGGCTCTATCTACAGGTGGCTATATGTAGTGCACTAGCTACAGGGGGGCTACATGTAGGCCATTATATACAGGGGGCTATATGTAGTGCACTATCTACAGGGGGGGCTATATGTAGTGCACTATCTAAAGGGGGTCAATATGTAGTGCACTACCTACAGGGGGAGCTGGCAGAAAAAAGAAAACTTGCATCCAGCAATCAAACTCTGTCAGCATTTAAAATCCAAACTTCATATGGGGGTGAATGCACCGGCAAGTAGCCTACGCATTTCAGACGTATAACACGTCCTTACTCATGGAAAGTTGCCATGCATTTATATCCAGTAAATTGAAGGAGGATACTCCCATACCTAGCTCCATGTCCAATGGATCAGGAGTGGGTGGGAGGGGTCATGGGTCAAGAAACAGGTGAAGCATTAAAGATCACTTTAATGAGAGGGAGCAGGAAAACACCTGTTCTTGGTAAATCGTAGCTAGTGTGAATATACACATACTTGGTATGACACCATTAAATTGTTGGCCAGTGTGAATGTGCACAAACTTGGCATGACGTAAGTTCCATAACAAAAAAATATGTAATAATAAAGCGCAGATTTCACTGATCTAGTGGATAAACATGCTTGGTGTGCGTAACAAACAAACAAACAAACAAACAAACAAACAAATAAACTATAAGAGCCAATAAAAACAAAACTCGAAAACGAGTCACTGACAAAAGATGAACTAGAATATATATGGGAAAGAACATGTTACAAATGAGATCTTATTATAGGTCTCTTGGAAATTAAAATTATGTGTTGCACTACAAGTGCATGCAATCACATATGTTTCTATAATATGAACAAGTTAGGAAAGTAAGTGAGCTAGCATAGAACCTTATAATAAATGCCTTTCAGTGTCTCCACTATAGGACACACCAACAATTGCCTGGTATAGTCACAATCATAGGTTGTGCAGAAATGTAAAACAAGAGATTACAGATATGTGCAAATGAAACACAGGTACATGTTACAACAGTTGGTATGTATGTAGGTTTTAGTGAATTAGCGAAATACATCTAATATACAGGCTATTCTAACTGAATAAGCTGTGTGCCTCAACCGGAACCCCTATAGTGCATGAGTAGCAAGGGAAACAATTGCGGATAGCCTCCAGGTTGGGGCTCCAATATCCACTAAAGAAATAACTTAGGCCTCATGCACACGACCGTAGTGTTTTTCTGGTCCGCAAATTCCAGGACCGTGTTCTGTGAAATGTCCTCCGCAGTTCATCCGTATGTAATCCGCAGTTCATCCGTATGTAATCCGCAAAATGCGGATAAAAAAAAAGAGTCTAGGTAAAACAGGATGACGACAGAACTCATTCCCGGTCGTCGCCTAGCAACACTTCCGCAAATCCGCAAACTGCGGTTGACACACGGAGGTGTATCCGCATTTTCCACGGGCCCATTGACTTCTATGGGCATGTCCACATCGAATTTGCGGGCCGTAATAAGACATGTCCTGAGTTTGTGCGGCACGGATTTGCGGACATGTGGGGACCCGTGAAAACACGGATAGTGTGTATGGGCCCATAGAAATGAATGGGTCCGCAATTCTCCCGTGGATTTTCGGGGGAATTGCGGACGCAAAAACACGTTCGTGTGCATGGAGCCTTACTAGCTTGGGTGAGAGAATAAAACATCATCACGCATGAATCAGATATGAGCAAGAGACAACACGTAACCACAATTTAATAATGGAACATAATTAACTGTGTGTGATCCCGGCCTTAGGGTGGATTCACACAAGGCAGATTTATTTCTGCGACTGAAAATCAGTTCCATTCATCTGAATGCAACTTGCAGAAATCCATTCACCTGCTACAGAAACAATGTAACTGATTTTGAGTTGCAGAAAGTTCTGCATCAAAATCTGTCGCTGAGAATCCATCCTACATATCCAAGTGCGTTATGTGAAAGTCAAAATTCAAGCCTTTAAAACAGAACTGACTTTTCATTGGGGTACAAACTGTATTCTGCAGATGATTTGCACCTAAATGGAAGGGGGTCCGCTGTGCTGGGGGAGAGAATTCTAGCTGGGGTGGCGGAGTATTTAAACTAGGGCTGAGGAGGGAGGTCAATGTAGAAAAAAAAGGGGTAGCCAGGTTAGAGAGGGGTCAGACTATATTGGTGGGGGGAGAAACAGAATGTGGGGAGAGGACTAGACAACAAGATAAGGAGATCCTTTCGTTACAAAACATCAGTGTAAATAAAAAGGACCGATTAATGTCAAATCACATTTCTGATAATAAAAGTGAACAACTGACAGGCAAGTTAAAGTGTATGTTCACTAATGCCAGAAGTCTAGCAAGCAAAATGGGGGAGCTGGAGGCCTTGATACTGGAAGAAAATATAGATATAGTTGGTGTTGCTGAAACATGGCTGGACTCTTCACATGACTGGGCTGTAAATCTACAGGGTTTTACACTTTTTCGTAAAGACAGGACAAATAGGAAAGGTGGTGGTGTTTGTCTGTATGTGAGAAGTGATATGAAGGCGAGTGTGAAAGAGACAATAGTGGGTGAAGACTGTGAGGAGGTTGAAACCTTGTGGGTGGAACTAGAAAGGGAGGTAAACACTGAAAAAATTACTTTTGGTGTAATCTATAGACCCCCCAATATAACTGAGGAGATGGAAGGTCAGATATATAAACAGATGGAGCGGGCTGCACAGGCGGGTACTGTAGTGATAATGGGAGATTTTAATTTCCGGGATATTAATTGGTGTCATGGTTCGGCTTCAACTGCAAAGGGGAGACATTTCCTCAACCTGTTGCAGGAAAATTTTATGGGCCAGTTTGTGGAAGACCCGACTAGAGGTGAAGCTCTGTTGGATCTGGTCATTTCTAATAATGCAGATCTTGTTGGGAATGTCAATGTTCGTGAAAACCTCGGTAACAGTGATCATAATATAGTTACATTTTACCTATACTGTAAAAAACAAACGCAGGCTGGGAGGGCAAAAACATTTAATTTTAAGAAAGCCAATTTCCCCAGGATGAGGGCTGCAATTCAGGATATAGACTGGGAAGAACGAATGTCAAATAATGGAACAAATGATAAATGGGAGATTTTCAAATCTACTTTGAGTTATTATAGTGCAAAATTTATTCCTACAGGTAATAAGTATAAACGACTCAAATTAAACCCCACATGGCTTACACCTTCTGTGAAAGGGGCAATACATGACAAAAAAAGGGCATTTAAAAAATACAAATCTGAGGGTACAGCTGTAGCCTTTGTAAAATATAAAGAGCTTAATAAAATCTGTAAAAATGTAATAAAATTAGCAAAAATACAAAATGAAAGGCAGGTGGCCAAGGATAGTAAAACAAATCCTAAAAAATTCTTCAAGCATATAAATGCAAAAAAGCCAAGGTCTGAACATGTAGGACCCCTAGATAATGGTAATGGGGAGTTGATCACAGGGGATCAAGAGAAGGCAGAGTTACTAAATGGGTTCTTTAGCTCTGTATATACAACTGAAGAAAGAGCAGCTGATGTAGTCGGTGCCAGTGCTGTTAATATATCAGTTGATATACTGAATTGGATGAATGTAGATATGGTCCAAGCTAAATTAAATAAAATAAATGTGCACAAGGCTCCGGGACCAGATGGGTTACACCCTAGAATTCTTAAAGAGCTTAGTTCAGTTATTTCTGTCCCCCTTTTCATAATATTCAGAGAATCTCTAGTGACTGGTATAGTGCCTAGGGACTGGCGCAGGGCAAATGTGGTGCCTATTTTCAAAAAGGGCTCTAGGTCTTCCCCGGGTAATTATAGACCAGTAAGCTTAACATCAATTGTGGGGAAAATGTTTGAGGGGCTATTGAGGGACTATATACAGGATTATGTGACAATAAATAGCATTATAAGTGACAGCCAGCACGGTTTTACTAAGGACAGAAGTTGTCAAACTAACCTAATCTGTTTTTATGAAGAGGTGAGCAGAAGTCTAGACAGAGGGGCCGCTGTGGATTTAGTGTTTTTGGACTTTGCAAAGGCATTTGACACTGTCCCCCATAGACGCCTAATGGGTAAATTAAGGACTATAGGTTTAGAAAATATAGTTTGTAATTGGATTGAGAATTGGCTCAAGGACCGTATCCAGAGGGTTGTGGTCAATGATTCCTTCTCTGAATGGTCCCCGGTTATAAGTGGTGTACCCCAGGGTTCAGTGCTGGGACCACTATTATTCAACTTATTTATTAATGATATAGAGGAAGGGATTAATAGCACTATTTCTATTTTTGCAGATGACACCAAGCTATGTAATATAGTTCAGACTATGGAAGATGTTCATGAATTACAGGCAGATTTAAACAAACTAAGTGTTTGGGCGTCCACTTGGCAAATGAAGTTTAATGTAGATAAATGTAAAGTTATGCATCTTGGTACCAACAACCTGCATGCATCATATGTCCTAGGGGGCGCTACACTGGCGGATTCACTTGTTGAGAAGGATCTGGGTGTACTTGTAAATCATAAACTCAATAACAGCATGCAGTGTCAATCAGCTGCTTCAAAGGCCAGCAAGATATTGTCGTGTATTAAAAGAGGCATGGACTCGCGGGACAGAGATGTAATATTGCCACTTTACAAAGCATTAGTGAGGCCTCATCTAGAATATGCAGTTCAGTTCTGGGCTCCAGTTCATAGAAAGGATGCCCTGGAGTTGGAAAAAATACAAAGAAGAGCAACGAAGCTAATAAGGGGCATGGAGAATTTAAGTTATGAGGAAAGATTGAAAGAATTAAACCTATTTAGCCTTGAAAAAAGAAGACTAAGGGGGGACATGATTAACTTATATAAATATATTAATGGCACATACAAAAAATATGGTGAAATCCTGTTCCTTGTAAAACCCCCTCAAAAAACAAGGGGGCACTCCCTCCGTCTGGAGAAAAAAAGGTTCAAGCTGCAGAGGCGACAAGGCTTCTTTACAGTGAGAACTGTGAATTTATGGAATAGCCTACCGCAGGAGCTGGTCACAGCAGGGACAGTAGATGGCTTTAAAAAAGGGTTAGATAATTTCCTAGAACAAAAAAATATTAGCTCCTATGTGTAGAAATTTTTCCTTCCCTTTTCCCTTCCCTTGGTTGAACTTGATGGACATGTGTCTTTTTTCAGCCGTACTAACTATGTAACTATGTAACTATGTAACTATGTAACAAATAGCAGAGTCCATGTGAAGTTACTGCTGCACCTTAACTGCTAGACTCCTGCTGGTATACTCATACTTGAAGTCATTCAATTCTTTCCTTGCACAGGCTGTATCTGTGAGGTTACAAGTCGGGCCGTTTGGTTTTGAGGTTATGCTTTATTCTAGCAGACAGTGTGCATGAACGTTAGTTATGTTTTTGATCCTCCGTTCTTAGCCTGTCTTCTATTGTTCCTCAAAGAAAACAGATTGTAAATTTGGGAAAATCTGCAAAGTGGATAACTGCCAAAATGAAAGACAGGAGTCAATCCCTGCGAGGCTAAGAAAAGTCATGAAAAACAAGGCTTGCGGCTATGAATCATCTCTATTTTCTGCACTCCATCTCTTCTGATATAAAGAAATTCAAGCACATTTAAATCATTCAGGTCAACTGTAAGTTGATATCTGAGGAAACATTGCCCTAGTGGACTTTCTAGTTTGCGGACTTGCTGCGATGTTTGCAGGTGATTTCAATCAATATGGCTTTGAAAATGCTGTTGAAAATAATATTGTGTCGCTTTAAAGGTAACACTCATAGAAAGGGAGCGAAATGTCAAATGTAATCGACAGACATTAGGTGATCTCGATGGTAAATGTCACTTAGCAATATAACAGGTGCAAATCACAGAAATGCTATTACCTTCTACAAGGTGTACCAAGGTTTTCCCTCTCGCTAGATATAAAATGCGTTGACCACGCAGAAGACAATTGTTCTTTTTATAAAGAAAAATAACCTTAAGGATAAAATTATTAAATAAAAGATGTCTGAACTGTCCTTGTTATTATATTTTACAAGAATGATGAAATAATAATAGTACATTAAAAATACACATTGAATTGCGTTTAGCAAAGAGCTATCCAGAAGTTTCCAGAATATCTATCTTTAAAATGTCAAACATGATAGCAAATCAAGACAAGCTAGACAGAACAAGAGACTTGAATGAAATGTGTAATAAAAGCAGAGGTTAACCCCCAATATACTCATATTTTATTACTGGGGTTCATAGATGCCCTATTATTCTCACAACAATCACACTTTTCGGCTGTACAATTTTTTGTATTTTTTTTATAAATTATTTTTTACAATTTTGTAATTTCTATTATATAAACTTTTGTTGCAAATGAATTATTGGAAAGGGTAGATATATATTCTTGAAGTTGACTTGCTTTACACGACAACAAAAACGTAATGTCCTTAACACACTGCACAATCCCATGCTGTACACCAGAATGTCATTATTGTACTGGATAAATAGATTGGTATCAAAAAGAATTTTGTCTTACAACATTTTCAGCATTTGTGAGTAATTAATTTTCAGCAATTGTCAGCAATTAAGGTGTAAAAATATAGAAAAAAATTAGCAACAGTGACATTAAATTGTGGAATCAGTGTGCTCACTAAGCAGCCCCAAAACTTAAAACAAAGAAGCAATTTTAAGTAGTGGTGTGGCACACAACTATTATGGGGTGCATGATGGGAGTAGCCCTGACACTGAACTGCTTTGTCTGCTTGCTGTGATACTATCATAGTAGCTAACTGCCGCAGCCACAGTTCACTACATACTGATATAGACAGCTTATACTTAGTTCAATACTATCTATATTAGTCCATCTGCAGTTAGCTCCCCCTAGTGGCGGGTGCATGTAACTAGAATTATTTAATTTATCAGGTCAGTAAAACAGAGTTCCACTCTACAGATATATTACGAATAAATAAATCAGTATAGAGTTTTGGACCTAAAAACTGAATGGTGGATGTAAGGTGTAGTACATTTTCTGGAACTTTTAGCAAGACTGGCAATAGGTCAGGAGGGGGTGCAGTAACAATTAGCTTCAAACTATTTCAAGTTGTCACAGCTTCGGGACCTTCCTCGGTCAGCTTATCTCAGAAGCCAAACAGCTATTTAAATGCATTTTTTTTTCATAATCTATACATATTATATTATGTGTAATATACTGTAAATCTTTCTTTTTTGTGTTACTTTCTGGAAAAAAACATTAAATGGCAAGAATTTAATTTGCCCTTTTATTGCTAGTGGGTGAAAGCAAATTACCAGAACACAGTGAACTATCCATTAACTATGACTGTACTTCAGTAAGTACTTTAGTTAATCTTCATGCTTTCTGGTTATACATAAAGAAATCATCCACTCATATATTAATTGTGCATCAAATGTCATTTTAGTATTAACCAGATGGAAGAAAACGGTAAAGTCTATTGTTGTATAGATTGAGCACCACAGGACATAAAGAGCAAATGTTCACCCCTATACTTTATTCCACAAATAATGTCACTACTTCTTCTTTATCTGCACCTAAAAATTAATTTGACTGAAAACATATAGTACAAGATGTGACTTTCCAGCTTCTAATGTGACGTGTAAACATAAAGAAGAGATTCTTGACTAAAATAGTCATTGAACATGGTGTCATAAATCCATGGATTACATTTATATTTTTATTTTTTACCTATTGAATACAGTATATTTTTACTGTGCATGAGCAAACAACCTCGGTTGTCACATTTGTGTAGCTTGCCTCTGTGTTAGGTTCCATCTGCCTTTCTGAAATTTTTGACAGAAAGAATAGTGCTGTCTGCAGCGCTATGGATATCATTTATTAATCCTACAGTACTGCTAGAATTCAGGAACAGATGAGTATTACATGTTTATTATGGTTTCAGCTTGTACCAAGAATTCTAATATCCAAAAAGATTAAAGAAGACCCATGATATCCACTGAAGAAGCTGGATATATTACACAAACTAATACTTTGTACAATAACAATGTTACCGTCATAATTCTAATGGGGATATTCTAAAGTCAACTGGTGACACTAAGAGGACTACACCAGGAGAGGAAAATTGGTCAAAAGACTAAAAATAAGAAGTGGGAGGGGAGGGAAAAATTTGGAAAAAGGGGAATGAGAAATAAAGTTTATTAGGAAGAGTTGTTTTATAGGATCATACCCTCTGTTTACATGTGACTTATTGATAATATATAAATATATATTGCTGGTGTTTCACTTAGTTCTCACCACTACCTAATGTTATAAATTTCCTGTTACTTCTTGGCATATATAATTTATAAAAGTTATCTCAAATTATAATAAAAGAGAAGAAGACTACTTAATTTAGGAATAGGGGGCTTGGACTCTTTAAAGAGGCTCTGTCACCAGATTATAAGTGCCCTATCTCCTACATAATGTGATTGGCGCTGTAATGTAGAGAACAACCGTGTTTTTTGTTTTGAAAAACAATAATTTTTGAGCAAGTTATGAGTAATTTTGTCAGTATTTGGTCACTTCACCTCACAAAATATAGAATAAAAAGAGATCAAAAAGTTGCATGTACCTAAAAATGGTATGATCAAAATTACAGTTTGTTATGCAAAAAACAAGCCCTCACACGACTTTATTGATGGAAAAATCAAAACGTTATGGCTCTTAGAATAAGGCAACATAAAAAGTAAAGGATTTTTTATAAAACGTATTTTATTGTGCAAAAGCCAAAAGACATAAAAAAAACTATAAACATGGTATCACCCCGCAGAATAAAGTGACTATGTCCTTTATAGCGCACGGTGAACGCTGTAAAAAAAACAAAAAGGAATTAAAAAACAATAGTAGAATTGCTGTTTTTTAGTCACCACGCCTTAATTTTACAATTTTAAAACATTGAATAAAAATGGATCGAAAAGTCACATGCACCCCATGAAAACTACAATCAATTCCTCAAGGGGTTAGTCTCCAAAATTGGGTCACTTTAAGGGGTTTCCCCTGTACTGGTACCTCAGAAGCTCTGCAAATGCGAAATGTCGCCCATAAACCAATCCAGCAAAATTTACATGCCAAATAGCATTTCTGAGCCCTACCAACCAACCAGCAGTTTATGACCACATATGGGGAATTGCTGTAATAGGGAGAAATAGATTTTCAAATTTTGGGGGTCCTTTTCTCCTTTATTCCTTTTTTTAAATTAAAAATTACTTCTCGATAAATTCCTTGAGGGGTGTAGTTTTCCAAATAGGGTCACTTTTGGGGAGTTTCCCCTATTTTGGCACCACAAACCGGACATGGTGCCTAATAAAAAGGAAGCCTCAAAATCCACTAGCTTCTCCTTTGCTTCTGAAGCCTGTTCTTCAGTCCATTACCACACTAGGGCCACATGTGGGATATTTCTAAAAACTTCAGAATCTGGGCAATAAATATTGAGTTGCGTTTCTCTGGTAACACCTTCAGTTTTACAAGAAAAAATATTGAATAAAAAGGATTTTCTAATAAAAAGAAGAAATGAGTAAATTTCACCTCTACTTTGCTTTAAATTCCTGTCAAACACCTAAAGTGTTAAGAAACTTTCTAAATGCTATTTTGAATACTTTGAGGGGTCTAGTTTCTAAAATGGGGTGTTTTATGGGGGTTTCTAATATAGAAGGCACTCAAAGCCACTTCAGATCTGAACGGTTACCTAAAAAAAAGGGGCTTTTGATATTTCCTTCAAAATATGAGAAATTGCTGCTTATGTTCTAAGCCTTGTAAAATCCTAGAAAAATAAAAGAATGTTAAAAAAATTATGCCAACATAAAGTAGACATTTGGGAAATGTGAACTAGTAACTATTTTGTGTGGTATTACTATCTGTCTTACAAGCAGACACATTTAAATTAAGAAAAATGCTATTTTTCCAAACTTTCTCTAAATTTTGCTGTTTTTCACAAATAAACACTGAATATATTGACCAAATTTTACCACTAACATAAAGTCCAATGTGCCACAAGAAAAAAAAATCTCAGTATCACTTGGATAGGTATAAGCATTCCAGAGTTATTACCGCATAAAGTGACACGTCCGATTTGAATAAATGGGCTCTGAGCCTTAAGGCCGAAACTAGGCTCGGTCCTTAAGGGGTTAAATAAGCACTTAAAATTGGCACCTGGGCCTCCCTGTGGGTGTGGTTTAATTGTATAACTTTAGAATTTGGGTGAGAAATTGGAGAGATGTGGGGGTGGGGGAGTTGCGAGCTTTATGTGTGAGCCTGACATGTGATCTTGGAGAAATTGCGGTGGGAAAAGGGGAGTTCCAGGGTCCCCGCTATAATGGACAGTGGGAACATATAAACGGTGGTTGTATAGTGGAGCGGGTGAGGTCAGCTATTTTGTGCTGAACCTCTTCCCTGTGGAACTGCGCTGTTGCTAGGCAGCAGCCAATGTTGGAATGGAGGGGGCCAGTGCACATGCCTGAGGTGGCAGCATCAGATGCTGCCTGGCGGGTGAGCAGAGGGGATAGGGAGAGGGAGTTGGGTTTGGGAGTGGGGTGAAAGAAAATGGATATTTACGGATGGGGAAAGGGGGGGAATAGGGAAGGGAGCGGTGGCGAAATTGCAGGTTTTTTTTCTATTCCCCCCAAAAAAAAGTTAATAAAAGTTATCAATAAATTCTATGTACCCCAAAATGGTGCTATTAAAAATACAACTTGTCCCGCAAAAAACAAGACCTTATACAGCTATGGTGACACAAAAATAAAAAAGTTATAGCTCATTGAATGAGACGATGGAAAAACATAAAAAATAACTTGGTCATTAAGGCCTAAAATAGGCTGGTCATTAAGGGGTTAAAGGAAACAATTCTCAAAAAGTAAATACATAGAGTCTTTAGTAGACAGAAAAATAAATAAAGGAGCACATTAGTGGGGAACAATCTATATCAATGTGAAGAAAGTCTTAAAAATGGAGGCTAGAAAAAGCACACCCAAGAACTAGTGAGAGGAGATAGAAATTAATAAATAATTTAAGATTGTGTCATCGATACAGTTATAAATGAAATGTGATATAACAATAAATTAATGTGTAAAAAATAAATAAATAAAATCCTACCACAAAATTCCCTGATCTGGACTTCATTTTTGTAAAACTGAAAATGCAATATGATGGAAGGGAGAAGAAAGAGATGGATGAGTGCATGCTATTACTAGCTCTGAAGGGAGTAGGAACGGTTAATACGATGTGAAATGGAGCATACAGAACTAATGAGTGGCTATAAAGAAACAGCATGATTAGCTGAAAAGAGATATGATTCTGCTTGAAATGTGTATTGGTATCGGTCTGTACTAAGGGGCCAACTTAGAAGATACTTTCAAGGCTTTCATTCAGTCTGAATGGCATTAAACAGTTGGTTTTAAAGATCCAAAACATCTCCGGTTTACGTAACAGTTGGTAATGGTCCATTGGGAAGGGTGAGATTTGCTCAATTGAAGTTACTGAAAAGTGATTGAAGTCACAATTGTGTTTTTGGAGAGTGTGTCTTGAGACGCTGTGTATAGTGTACCTTTGGTGACATTTCATCGATGCTTGTTTATTCTCTCCTGTAATGTTTGAATTGTGGGGCCTATGTACTGAGATCCACAGTCGCATTCTGTTTCCTTTTCTGCTTTTTGATTCTTCTTGTTCATGAGTTCAAACCCCCTGTATTCCACTCCAAAAAAAGTGTCAAATTAAATGTTACAAGGTGTAAAAAAAAAAAAGAAAAGAAAAATGTTGTGTCATTTTTAGCTTAAAAAAAATCCTAAAAAAATCTTTGCATGACTACATTGATAAAATAAATAAAAAAGCTATGCCCAACCAAATGCATACAATTTACTGGTCTTTAAGGCTGGGTTCACACGACCTATTTTCAGACGTAAACGAGGCGTATTATGCCTCATTTTACGTCTGAAAATACGGCTCCAATATGTCGGCAAACATCTGCCCATTCATTTGAATGGGTTTGCCGACGTACTGTGCCGACGACCTGTAATTTACGCGTCGTCGTTTGACAGCTGTCAAAAGACGACGCGTAAAATTAGAGCCTCGTGAAAAGAAGTGCAGGACACTTCTTGGGACGTTTTTGGAGCCGTTTTCTCATAGACTCTATTGAAAACAGCTCCAAAACCGGCCGAGAAAACGGCGCGAAAAACGCAGCGAAAAACGTGAGTTGCTCAAAAAACGTCTGAAAATCGTGTGCTGTTTTCCCTTGCAAACAGCTCCGTATTTTCAGACGTTTTTGGCTCAGCGTGTGAACATACCCTTAGGCCAAAATCAGCAACTCATTAAAGGGGTATTATGCACAAAAAAACTGAATTATGCGCAAACTATATTTACATAAGGCATACCGTAAATTAGATGTCTACAATAAAAAAAAAGGGACACTTTTGGGATGGTTGCTTTTGAAAACTTTAGATTTTATCTATCTTTTTCCTTTTCTCTTACTTGATCAGTCAAGTGTGGTCATTGCCTATTCAGTGAACACTCAAATAGATTTACTATAAAGAATGATAGCCATCTGTATCATGACTTTGAAAACTTTCTGCAGACTGATATAACACAACAAAAGCTATTGAGTCAAGATCAAGACGGCTACATATGTATGGACATTTAATATACTAGCTTCATGTGCTTTTCCTTTTTTTTAAAGTAAGGCTCTGTTCACATCTGTGTTGGAGGTTCAGTTGCAGATTCTGTCAAATTTTATGATACTTCGTGTGTAAAATTAAATTTCTTTTTAACATACTGAAACATAATGTTTTTTAATTGATTTGACTAAAATCTTGCTTCCTTTTTTACGCAGTTTGCTTCACTTTTTTATATGGAAAAGTTCATGTGGAGACCTTTATCATGGGAAATGTTTCTCACTCTAATGATACTTGTTTCTTGACTGATTGCTGCAGCCTTTTCTGCTGTCGAACTCAATTAATGAACCACGCAAAGCTTCAAATGTCATTTGGTTTATAGCTACACAGTGTGTCAGTAGAACGTCACAGAATGACAGTAAGCTACAAAAAATAAAGAGTAGGAAAAGTAGTCATATAAGACAATTTAATTGTTTTTTACGATACAATGGGGCAGAGTCAAAAAAATCTGAAATTATTTCATGTAAGCATGAATACATGATTTACTATGGTTTAAAATAAGAAATACAATTATATTGAACTTCATTTATTTCAATACTTACAAAAGAGTAAAAAAACACCTCATAATCTTTTGACTAAATGATAGAGAACAGTGTTTCTTATGCAGAGGAGTTAATTAGAGTAACATGACTTGTTCAGTGAAGTATCTGAATGGACGATTAAAAATGGATTAGATAATTACAGTGAAGGACCCTAGAAGGCTACATGACGTGTTTTTAAAGTCTCACAAGTGGTACATGCAGAAGCATACACTTTGGATTAAAGGTTTTAGAATAAAATTAAAGTAGGTCCCTGCATGTTGGCTACTACCTGCATATGGTTGTATAATGTGCGGCGGCACTGGCTTTCTGGAGTACATACCGTAGGTACAAAATACCTAATTCCTTAGGCCACTGTATGGTGGTATTATTTGAGCACTGTATGTTGGTATTGACTTAAGCATTGTGTCGTACTAAGGGGAGGGAGTGCCAACAGAATGTACCGTACAGGGCATCGTTCAATGTAAGTCTGGTCTTGGACGGGTCGTATACATATTTAGTAATAAGCACAGTACATTGCATAGCTGCCAAAAAAATCTATTAATATAGCATTAAAATTGGGATTTTTATCCCGGACATTCATGGCATATCCTCTGGGACCCGCACCTATCTCTAGAACAGTGCCCCCTGAGTCCCATCCTACCTTGTTCCGCTGTCGCTGCTCTCTTACCACTGAGTTACGAGGTGGCTGGGACTACAGAAACAGCCAAGCTCACTGAGCAATGCGGTTTTTAAAACTCTCATATAAGTGAATCACAGTTATGGAAACAGTATAGCAAAGTGAGTTTGACTGTTTCCGTACTCCCGGCCACCTCATAACTAAGTGATCAAAGTGCAGCAACAGCGGAACAAGGTAGGATGGGGCTCAGGGGGCCCTATTCTAGAGATAGGTGCAGGGACCAGAGGATATACCATAATTTAAATATATGTCAGGAATGAAACCTATGTAAACAATGAAAAGGCTGCAGCACAGTGGCCCCTTCAAACAGCTGATCGAGAGCAGTTGAGAGTTGGACCTCTAAGATCTAATATTGATGACCTATCCTAAGAACATGCCATCAATTTTAAAATGACATCTTTAGAAGAGTTAGCAAAGCAGTGAGCATAAATTATCAGGAGTTTATAGACTGGGTGTCAAGGGTTGATGGGTAGCAGAAATCTAAATTTCTGGAAAGCTATTAAAATCACACTTTTTTTATTACATATTTCTATAAACCGTAACAGTGTGGAGACATTATTTAACAATTTTAGAGAATTTTACATTACTGTCCTTGTGAATATGTCCTTGTTAGCATTTACCATTTCATTTAGGTAAATCAAATTTGCCTGAAGGTCTACCGAAGGTTGTCCATGCTTCTACCAAACCTTTCTAACTGCAGGCCTTAGAAACAAATTTGGATGCACAATATTTTGGTCTGAATGATGAACAAATTAGTTGAGAGATCTTGTGAGGCTTCAGGAAATGGAATTTCGTTTTTTTCTGTATCTAATTCCTGCCTTGCTGTGAGTGATGGATTGCACATGCATTTCTAAGGCTGTATTATTCCTGAGAGCAGAATAAGGAGAATAATCTAACAACGCAAGTCCCACTGCTTTTGTATATATTTTTTTATTAACATTAATAACCCTGTAACAATATGCTAGATATTTTATATGGTATTTTAGAGGTCATAATTTTTAACACATGTAGATCTCTCCATGATTTTTCAGCTTCTCCATGAGAAGTCTTCAGACACTAGTTGTCGGATGTGAAGAGAACATCCTGCAAAGTAATTTGTTCAGACACAGTAGATAAATATATTTAACAAAGTTTTTCAATATAAAATCACCTAACAAATGAACGCACAGAAAGCCAGCTAATATAAATGTATCAAATCTTATATATTAAAATTTATAAATAAAAGAATGTAAAAACACCCACATTACCCAACATAGACGGATCCCCCACTGACTGGCCATAGTACCTCAATTTAGGTACTAAATTAGGTACCTGAATACAAAAAACTAAAGTGCAGTGGTGCCGATAACAGTGACCACACATAAAAGTGACACAAAAATACATATTAAAATATTACATACAAACCAGACGTGATCGCTGGTTAAAGTGTATATAATTGAAGTGACAGAAAAGCCTACCTAAAATATATACTATAAAAACTAATATAAATAGATAGATTACTAAATGAATATACTCGTGTTGTCTGTCATACAGCCCTACATTTAAATATTTCCCCCAGAAGTTATTAATATGTTACTTGGAATTTAATAGCCCATACACGCCCGCCATGGTCGCTGGTTAGAATATGCATTGTTTGAAGTCAGCAAAGCCTACCTATCATCTATACTACATTAGCTCACACCAATATATCCTAAATAAATGGACACAGGATGTGTATCTCACATCCTAACTTATAGATATGACCCCTGAAGGATATTAAGATGTTACTGAAAATGCAATAACGTCTAGACGTATCCTATATTATGCTATCCCATTGGTTGATATGGATATAAAGTGACTATGGTCATTTCTCCATTCTGATTATGAAAGCATAATAATATAGTATGTTACAGACATTCAGAGTCCACATTCCAGATCCCTGCAGAATGAAAAAAGGAAGTAAGAGGGATAAAGACGTTAGTTTAACATTCAAACAATAAAAACAATAAAAACTCCATCTCAAAACCCTTGGCATGGCAATGGTAAAAAAAATGGGAGAAATCAGAATTATTCTTCACTAGAGATATACAATTGTATGCAGATACTTTAGTATTAAAGAAAAAGGGCAAAACAGATCCTTTCATTCAGCCCTATCAGGGATACTGTATCAAGAAGATAGTTCAATCTTGCTTTTTTCTGTGCAAGGATATGCATCCAATTACCCCCCTTCCCATTGATTAGGACATGGTAAATCCCTCTTACCAGTTGTTGTTTACCATTACAGTCATGATGTGTTTTGAAATGCCTTGGTATAGTTTTTAGCCTCAATAGATCAGTCTCTTGCTCAGCTACTTGGATGTCCAGGACATGCTCACTCACCCGACTTCACAATTTATGTGATGCGAAGCCCCTGGTTACCTTGTCACATGGGCACTGTCATGTTGGGTTTGTGGACCCACTGGGCTGTACCGCCTTGGCGGTATGGCAGCTGGCCAACAGGGTGCAGGTCACAGTTCACAGTTTGTATAAGGTACCTGTGGCAGCTCGGACAGGCGTGGAGCAGCAGGACAAGCGTAGGTACAGCACAGCACGGCTACAGCACAACACGGCACTGGAACAGGATAGCACGGGATACAGGACACAGGATACAGGAACAGGAACACTGGAACTGGAAAACACTAGGAAGCCATTTGCAAGACAAACTAGGATACGACAAACAATGCTCAGGCATGGAAGCCTGGGGCTGGGACCTTCTTATAGCCCAGGGAGCAATCAGCTCAATTACCCACATGCGTGCACTTTGGCTTCTCAAGTCTGGACTGAGCTCAGGAGCGCACCCTGGTGGTCACTGCGGAACAGGACGGCCGCATGTGCAGACATCTCTGGAGAGAAGGGCGTCGACTGGATGGAAGGAGTTCGTGGTCAGCGACCACGGTCGTTACAGGCACATTGCGTAGGATATCACACCGATCGTGCTATATAAAATGGAGAGTGTGATTTTGTATTCCTTGTCCCTAGATAAATTAAAAAAGTAATCAGCAGTCTCTACATTTGGGAATGTCACACACTTCACACAGTGTTTGCATCCCCATTTCGGTCATTTTGTTCCAAAATAAATTCCGGAAACCTTACCCGGATAAAATCTGCATTAGCAAATCTTTTAGGTTCTTTGATCTTTGATAAGTTATCGATGGTGACCTTCGTAAGTATTCATTTAACACATCATCCAAACGTAATAGGTCCCAGTATTTTGCGATGGCTGCCCTCATTTCATAAAACTTAGATAAATCTTACCATATCCGATCTCTGTCTCTGGAGGTGTTTTTGGCAACTCATAGTTCTTCATGTCTTGATGCTTTATCCCTTTTATATCCTTGTCTGACGGATTGGTCACTGTACCCACGATTCCTAAATCCGTTGATGAGTTCCATTGCCTGTCTTTCAAAATTGCATTCCTTAGAACAGATCCTGCGAATTCTCGAAAACTGTCCTACGGGTATACTCTTGATGAGATTTGGTGGATGAGAAGAGTTAGCATGTAGGAACGCATTACTCAATGTTGTTGTATCGTCCACATTAAACTGTGCATCAAGGAAGTCACTGTCATGTTGGGTACGTGGACCCACTGCACCGTACCGCCTTGACGGTATGGCAGCTGGCCAACAGGACACAGGTCACAGTCTATAGTTTGTATAGTGTACCTGTGGTAGCTCAGACAGTAGCAAGACAGGCTCGGCTGGGACTAGGCAGCAGGTAGGCGCCAGGCGTGGTGTAGCAGAACAGGCGTATTATACAGCACGACTTCAGCTCAGCACGACATTTGACCAGGATAGCACGGGATACAGGTTACAGGTAGCAGGAACGGGAAACACTGGGAACTCGGAAACACTAGGAGACCATTTTCTTAGACAGATTTAGGGTATGACAACACCGCTCAGGCATTGCAGGAAGGGGCTGGGCCCTTCTTGTAGTCCAGGGTGCTCATGGGCTAATTTAGTACTAATTTAGTACTAGACTCGGCCGGGAGAAGCGGAAGTGAGCGCTGGCGTCTCTTGAGGAGGAGATGGGGACCAGCGCTCACAGTTCCATGGCTGCAGGCGCCAGGAGGTGAGTGAGCCTGAATAAAGCTGTAACGCCAGCGCTCTGCGCTCATTGGTGAACTACCGCTCCCAGCAAGCACAATAGCCAGGTTACCTGTGATACACGCTGTACGGTTCCTGGATCTTCACACTGCCGTGTACGTACACTTCCTTGTGTTGGTGGGTCTGACTATAGGGTTGGCGTGCACTCACTTCTTGCATCTTATAGGGCCAGCGCGAGCACCCAAATTCATCCCCGGCCTATAACCGTGTCTGTCACCGGGTATATTAGTCTGCTTCACTAGACACACCATGCCTGATCAATGTTGGAACAACCTAGAATTATCCTGCAAAGGTTCCTCCATGCACCTGATGCTGTCTGCTATTGCTACCAGTTATCAGCCTCTATCCTGTTGTCCGTTACCAGCCTGCATACCGTATGCTATTGCTACAAGTTATCAGCCTGTACCCAGTTGTCTGTTACCAGCCTGCATCCTGTCTGTTATTGCTATCAGTTATCAGCCTGCACCCAGTAAGTCGGCACCAGCCTGCATCTTGTAATCTGGCACCAACCTGCTTCGAGTGATACACTACCTGCCACCTGCCTGTGACCCGCTATCTGCCTCCTGTAAGTGACCAGCTACCTGCCACCTCCCTGTGACCCGCTGCCTGCCACCTACCTGTGGCCAGCTACCTGCCACTTGTTATCTGCTGCCAGCCGCTACTCTCGTTACTCTCACTGGTGGAGTAGCCCAGTGGGTCCACAACCCGTTGGTCATTACAAAAGCAACAAACCTATAGTGACAATGCCACAAGACCAGTCATAGTACAACCAATGACCCATATAAAGTGTTCAAACCCATGAAACCATGTGAAAAAAAACTAACATACACTACATGGACAATAGTAATGGGACACTTCCGAATTACACCTAAAGAAGCTTTTATAACATCCCATTTTAAATCCATAAGCATTAATATGAAGTTTGTGGCCCCTTTACAGCTAAAATAACATCCACTTTTCTGGGAAGGCCTTTCTACAAGATTTTGGAGTATGTCTGTGGGGATTTTTGCCCATTCATCCAGAACAGCATTTGTAATGTCATACACAAATGTTGGATGAGAGGGCCTGGCTCGTAATCTCCATTCTTGTTCATCCCAGTGGTGTTCCATAGGGTTGAGGTCATGGCTCTGTGCGGGCCAGTCAAGTTATTCCACACCAAACTCACCCAACCATGCCTTTATGGACTGCTTTGTGGACTAGGGCACAATCATGCTGGAACAGAAAGTGCCTTCCCCAAACTTTTCCCACAAATTTGGTATCATAAAATTATCCAAAATACCTTGGTTTTGCTGAAGCATTAAGATTTCCCTTCACTGGAACTAAGAAGCCTAGGCCAGCCCCTTAAAAACAACACTATAGAATTATCCCTCCTCCACCACACTTTACATTTTTCACAATGCAGTCAGACAGGTAATGTACATTTATGGCATTTATGGCATTTGCCAAACTCAGACTACGAGATAGAGAAGCGTGATTCATCACTCCAGAGAATACATTTCCACTACTCCAGAGTCCAGTGGTGGCATACATTACACCACTTCATCCGACCCTTGGCATGGTGATTCCTGACGTTAGTCTTGCATGCAGCTGCTCGGCCATGGAAACCCATGCAACGTAGCTCCTGGTGCACTGTATTTGTGCTGATGTGAATACCAAAGGAGGTTTGAAACTTTGCAGTTATTGAGTAAGCAGAGCATTGATGACTTTTATGCGTTATGCGCCTCAGCACTCGACATCCTTGTTTTGTAACTTCACCTGGTATGCCACTTCATGGCTAAGTTGTTGTGGTTCATAAACGCTTCCACTTTGCAATAATACCACTCACAGTATATTGTAGAATATCTAGGAGGGAAGAAATTTTTCACAAACTGACTTGGCATCTGACGGAGGCATCCTATAACAGTGCCATCCTCAAATTCTGTCTAGCTCTGTGAGAACTTAGTGTTTTCATTGCTGCTTTTTCTGATGTCAGCAGCGCTGGTTTCTCTACCCCCATTTTTCTTCATATCTAACTCCATTGACTGCCTGTCGACCAGCTGGGGGTTGGCTGCAGCTGACTAATATCCATAATTCCTGCCTACAACAGGATTGTGCCTGTAGATGCACAACTTCATCAGGTGAGCACATCTGACAAACTTCATCTTCTCTTCAGCAACCGACCTTAGTGACCTGCACCATGTACCTCTTTTTTCTCTTTAGATTATACTCAAATTGAGTGAGCTCTTTAGTACGACCCATTCTTTCAAAAATATTGTCCATATAGTGTAGCACGCGCAATATAGTGGCCAAAATTATTAGTTATAATTCAATCACGAGAAATTAATTTACCTGCAATTATTTACATAATGTATGGTGGAGGCATGTATAATAACAATATTCAGGGACATCAAAAGGAAGTCCATATGTATATTAATGGATGTTTTTTTTTAATGGATGAATTAAGATATTCAACATTCCATCACCCTGGTATGCTTAAAGCTGTTAAATGTCCATATTTTGGGCATAAGGCTATCATAAACTTATTACTGGTTATTACTGTGAACTGGTATTATATGAGTTGTACCTCCACTTTAGAGACCGTTCAGACTGGCACTTATCGCAAGCCTACTGCTGGTAATGCAATCTTGCATGGCAAATCTTGCATGGCAAATCTTGCATGGCAAATCTTGCATGGCAAATCTTGCCACCCGGAACGTACCATTAAGGGTGTCCCGATTGGAGAAATACTTTGGGCTAAAAGAAACTGCTTGTCTGAACAGTTATATAGGGACGAAACAAATAAAATATGCAGTCGTTTAAAGGACCGAGGCTACCCCCAGTGGACCCTAGACAGGGCTATTAATTTAGGTGAGGACAGAAAACGTCGCGATTTACTACAAAGAAAACATACATATAAAAAGAATAAAAATTCATCTCTTGAGTTTCTTACATCGTATAGCAAAGAATATTATACGATACGATCTATAGTGTCCAAATATTTACCAGTCCTTTTTCAAGATAACGCCAGATACTAGAGCCGGGTTGTAAATTTTCTTCCCGAAGAGCACCTACTTTGGGTACTATGCTCTCACCTAGTTTAAGATATGTTTCATTTAAACAAAATACATGGCTGTCGTCCAAACGTTTTTTATTCTTGTGGAGCAAATATACAGTATGTATGTGTTGCAACTATGTACATCAAATTAAAGAAGTAAGTTCGGCCATTGATAGAACTATACATAAAATAAAACAATTCATCAACTGCAACACACGACATGCAGTATACAAAATAAACTGTACACTCTGTGATTTATCCTACGTTGGGTGCACAAGTCGCCCCCTTTAGGCCAGAATTAGAGAACATCTCAATGCAGCCACTAATCCTGAAGTTAGAAATCCTTCTAATGCATCTAAGCACTTTAGCCATATGCATCAAGGCAATATCAGCAGCTTTCAGTTTTCAGGAATTGAAAGGGTTAACAAACCAGTGCGAGGTGGTGATCATAGGAGAGCACTATTAAATCGTGAGCGATACTGGATTCTCATGTTGAACACTATAGTCCACAATGGTCTTAATGTGAGAAATAATCTTATTATGAATTATTAATACTCCATATCATTTTTGTATTTAATTTTTATACTTGGTCTAAGATTTTATAGATACATTTTTATACATTTTTGTGTATATTTAATATATGTCATCCACTTTGTGATTATTGTATACACCTAATTAGAATGGGTGGTTTTCTTTCCTGACTGCTATTTCAGCCACACACTCTTTCTCTCTCCCCTATATATGAGTAATGGCTCTTGAGAGCTAGAAGCGCGTCAGAGGGGACGCACGCTTTATGTAATTTGTCCACTTCAAGCCGTTCAGCTTTTCCGCTGGCTATTTAAATAAAGAAGATTTCTTTTCAAATTCCACAAGGAGTGCTGATCTTTTCCCCCTGAATATTGTTCCTGTAGTGTGGAAATCGCTTTTTTCTTCGTGCACCTCGGAGGGTGAGATGACTTTTTTACTTTTATTTATTGATATTATACATATGCCTGGAAGCACAGTTACCCCCTCAAAGGAGCCCATCACCTATAAATGTAAAGTTAAATTTACATGCATAAGAACCATTAAGTATCAAGTACTCAAAAAACATTTAAAGGCTATGGACACCATTGACATGAAAAAAAACAACATTTGTAAATATGTTAGTTATTAACTTGAACTTAAAAATATGCACTAAGTTTTAGGCTGTAATCTTTATTCCTTTATTCATTTTCAGACTCCCTGATATACAGCTCACAACCAGTGGCGGATTAAGTAGACCATGGGCCCTGGGCTGTAACCCAAACCTGGGCCCCCCTTCCTCACCGCCGCCCTGCCGCGCCGTAACTATTTGTGACACTACTTTTTTGGGCAAGCATTAACAGTGTTACGATTTCCCTTGTCACAGTGCGGTGTCGCTACATACTGAGAGTATCACACTGTGCAGGGACACAACCTCCTGACAAGGGGAATTGTCTATCAGTCCTGGAAGGATTCCTATAATAAACATGTCAGGAGAGGTGACAGATTCTCTATAAATCTAGTGACTCACAGGTGACGACGTCTCAGATTCTAGTAGTTTTTTTCCTCTTTTCTTCTCCATCCGGTCCAGCGTTCATGACGACTTCTCCCGGCCATGACTCATTTCTGCAGAATTTGCCACTCAGACGTCTCCTCACTTTTCCAACATTTCCACACCTATAAACGAAAATAAAGTTATCATGGTGCCACATACTGTGCCCCTAAATATAATAGCACCAAACACTGCGTGCCTGAATATAATAATACCACACACTGTAAAACACCACATACACACAGCCCCCTGTACATAGTGCCACACACAGCCCCTGTAGATATTACACACCCCCATAGATATCGCCATACACAGCCCCCTCTATATATCACACATCCTCCCCGTAGAGAGCATTACACACAGCCCCATATAGATAGTGCCATACAGCCCCCTGTAGAGAGCGCCACACAGCCCTCCCCCTCTTGTAAATAGCACCAAAAAGCCCCCCCTATAAAGAGCGCCACACACATACCACTGTGGATAGCACTACACAGCCCCCCCTTGTATATAGTGCCACACAGCGCTCCCCCTTGTATATAGTGCCACACAGCGCTCCCCCTTGTATATAGTGCCACACAGCGCTCCCCCTTGTATATAGTGCCACACAGCGCTCCCCCTTGTATATAGTGGCACACAGTGCTCCCCCTTGTATATAGTGCCACACAGCGCTCCCCCTTGTATATAGTGCCACAAGGTTATGTACACATTTAAAAACTTTATATCATAATTTTATATATATATATATATATATATATATATATATATTACCCAATTACCCTAATATAGACATGTAATATATTACAATTTACGGTAAACAATGACGATTACAAATAAAAGGTCTATTTTAGGGTAAAACTATGTTATTACCCAAAAAAAATTCTGAAACGTAAAAAAGCTTATTTGTTTACTATTATTTTCAAACTTTATGAATAAAAATTGTAAAATAGCAAAAAAGGTGTGTATAAAAACGATAAAAAACGAAACCTGCATTGTCTACGGAAAAAACGTCGCAAAAATCACGTTGTTTTTATTTATTTTTTATAAAAATGTGTGTTTGGTGCAACTTTGTAATTACGTTTTATTAAAAAATATTTTTACTTTTTGAGATACAGCTGCTTTGTATCCTGTATCCGTCAGGTCAGCAGGACTGACAGGATCAGTGACACGCAGGATCCACCTCAAATCTATCACATCTAAGATTATAATTTAGCGCAGGGCCCGTTTCACTGATCCCGTCAGTCCTGCTGACCTGACGGATACAGGATACAAAGCAGCTGTATCTCAAAAAGTGAAAATATTTTTTAATAAAACGTAATTACAAAGTTGCACAAAACACACATTTTTATAAAAAATAAATAAAAACGACGTGATTTTTGCGACGTTTTTTCCGTAGACAATGCAGGTTTCTTTTTTTTTATCGTTTTTATGCACACCTTTTTTGCTATTTTAGAATTTGTATTCATAAAGCTTGAAAATAATAGTAAAAAAATAAGCTTTTTTACGTTTCAGCTATTTTTTGGGGTAATAACATAGTTTTACCCTAAAATAGACCTTTTATTTGTAATCGTCATTGTTTACCGTAAATGTTAATATATTACATGTCTATATTAGGGTAATTGGGTCAGCGCTAGCGTTACAACAATGATTGGCGGGGGGGGACGACGGTTTTTATTGGGGTGGGTATTTTATGTGTATTTATTATTTCATTTTTTTTTTTGCACTTTACTTTCCTATTTTTTTATTACTATGCTCTGTCCCCCAAAGGTCAAAAAAGACCTTTGGGGAACTTTATATATATTTTTTCTTTCTTTTACACCATGTTTTTCCACTGTAACTGGAGTTGCACAGCAGCCCCAGTTACAGGGGAAATCAGCCCTCTCATAGTGCCGATTGTCACTAATAGGGCTGTGCTGGGTCTAGTTAGACCCAGCAGCAGCCTGCCACTAACGGCACCCGGCGATCATGTGACCAGTCACATGATCACCGGGAGGAATAGAGACAGCGCCGCTGCTGCTGTCTCTATTCCTATACACAGCGTTCATTGAACGCTGTGTAAGAAGACATCGGAGAAGACAGAAGCAGCGAAAGCTGCTTCTGTCTTCTCCTCAGGATCCCCGGCAGTCACTGACAGCCGGAGACCCGACATTCAGCTGCCCGATCGCGCGGGCAGCAAGTTAAAACCCGAGCCGTAGAAAGTCTATGGCTCGGGTTTTAAGGACCCGTCCCTGACCGCTGGCCGTAAAAATACAGCCAGCGGTCGGGAACCAGTTGGGCAGGAGGATAAGCCTGCTGTACTGACCTCAGCGCCGGTGACCGACCGCCCGGCTCTTGTCTTGCAGATTCGGAGTAACAG
Source organism: Rhinoderma darwinii (assembly GCF_050947455.1). Classification (NCBI taxonomy): domain Eukaryota; kingdom Metazoa; phylum Chordata; class Amphibia; order Anura; family Rhinodermatidae; genus Rhinoderma; species Rhinoderma darwinii. The sequence goes on along the minus strand of NC_134689.1, from coordinate 285,560,514 downwards.
AACAGCCGTCCGTCGCTGTTCTGTTACTCAATGGCGGCGGCCCGCACTTGTCAGGGAGGCGTGTCCTACCCCTTTCCCAGCCAATTCCCTGCTCCTCCCCTCCTCATCTTCGTTAGTTAGCAGCGCTAGCGCGCTGAATAGGTACCTTTGCAAGATGATGTGCGGTTCGGGCTGCCATGGGCCCCCTGGGAGCCTTGGGCCCCGGGCGGCCGCCCAAATCGCCCATATGATAATCCGCCACTGCTCACAACCTGCTCCTAGTTTCAGACTTTTCTCATGGGGGCATGTCCCTCTCGGTAATACATGCTGGATGTGAGTTCTGTGTGTCCAGAAAGCTGCTGATTTCATTTGCTGTTATGAATCAGCACAGCTTCATTCCTGTACTGCTTTCTTCTAAAGTCTTTAAATAATATCTTATCCCTTGTGCTGACAGATAGTGATGCTGAGGATTGTGTTATCACTTTCCTCCTGCACAGTCTACCATGTGAGCTCTCCTTTCTCTGTACACTCATACCCAGCCTATATGATCTCTCCCTCCTCTGGCTGAAAACTGCCTTCTGTGTGCTCTCATCCCTATCTTCACTTGAATACAGTACAGTCCCTTTGACCTGCCCTTCCTTAAAATGTGGATGCTTTGCCAACTCTCCACTCTCTGATCTGCCATGTCCAAACTGCTTCCCCTCTTTTTTTTATATTTCTAACACTAAGAGAAGAGAGGGGAAGAGCAGAGAAAGCCCCCTCAGCCAGGAGCAGTTTGCTGTCGGATTAATGTCAAAAGCAGCAGGACAACCAGCTGTGTACAGTAGTTTTACAGACTTCAAAATGGTAAGGACATTTTAAAGAAGACTATTTAGAAAGTTGCTTCATTTTTCATTTAGGAAGCAAATATACAATAAACCAAATCAGTGCAAAGGTGTCCATAGCCTTTAATTTTTTTCTTGTCAAGGACATATCTTATAGGTCTTTGCGGGGAGGCACATTATGTGCCAAGGACGTATCTTAAACATCCTTGCTACTAAAGGATCTAGCTCAGACTAGATCACAGCTAGAGCAAGAATCTTGGCTTTAAAATAAGGCCTAGATATGTCGCTCTAGCTGCAATCCAGCCTGAACTAGATCAGGTTGAAGTGGGAACTGCATATATAGTTGCATCTCACTTCCGTACATGTAGAGGAGCAAATGGAAGGGGCAAGCGGGGACATGCTGGTAACATTCAGGGAGAAGAGGAAGATCATTGATCCTCCTGTTGTCCCTTTATGTCTGCAAATGACCTCAGGTTATCAGTCAGAGAGCATACTTGCTCTCTGGTGGCCATTTGCATGGGATCTTTTTTTTTTTTCTTCCAAAAATGAGTAGATTAGCACTTGCTAATTGACTCCATTATCCATATTTTTTAGTAGCTTCCGGATAGCGGCATCAAATGTTGCACCATATGTGTCACGAAGGGTCTGTGGACCCACTGGCCCGTACCGCCTTGGCGGTAAGGCAGCTGGCCAACAGGGCGCAGGTCAATGTCTATAGTTCATATAGGTACCAGTGGCAGCTCGGACAGCAGCAGGACAGGCTTGGCTTGGACTAGGCAGCAGGTAGACGTCAGGCGAGGTGAAGCAGGTCAGACGTGGGATACAGCACGACACGATTTTGGCATAGCACAGTGCACGACCAGGATAGTATGGAATGCTGTGAACAGGAACAGGAAAACACTAGGAGGCCATCATGTAGACAAACTTAGGAAACATCAACAACGCTCAGGCATAGAAGAAGGGGGCTGGACCACTCTTATAGTCCAGGGTACTCACGGGTTCAAAGTTCATCAAAGGTCCGGTGCACGCGCTGCCCCTTTAAGAGCGGGCACGAGCATGCGCGCGCACCCTACGGGATCCGGTTGAGGTGAGTGGAAGCGAGCACTGGCATCTCCTGAGGAGGAGGCTGGGGCCAGCGCTTGCCGACTCGTGGCTGCGGCTGTCAGGGGGGGATTGGAGCTGACGGCCCGCAGCCACGGACATTACAATATGCACATACAATCATTAGTAAAGTTTGTATATTTTACACTGTACCTTTCCTGTCCGCACCCGATCTTTTCCAGAAAACTTGCTGACTGTTTCTCTAGCGATAAATGTTATATATATATATATATATATATATATATATATATATATATATATATATTTAAATACCAACATAGAATGAAGTAACGGCACCAAGGACTTCAGGGCGGATGAAAAACAGGGTGGATTTATTCACCTCAAGAAATCACAGCAACGTTTCGGTTCAACAGGAACCTTTCTCAAGCCATTGGCTTGAGAAAGGTTCCTGTTGAACCGAAACGTTGCTGTGATTTCTTGAGGTGAATAAATCCACCCTGTTTTTCATCCGCCCTGAAGTCCTTGGTGCCGTTACTTCGTTCTATGTTGGTATTTATCTGAAAAGAAGGGGAATTGATTCATCCCCTGGTGACGAGCACATGGCCTGATTTGCTTGATATATGGAGTGCTGTGTTTCCTTGCTTCTGGATCGTATATATATATATATATATATATATATATATATATATATATGTGTGGTATATTTCCCCCCGACGAAGGCATTTTCCGAAACGCGCGTCGGGTGTTGGTGTCCTCCCGGTGCAAGACTATGACCTCGGGTATGCATGTTACCTTGAACAGGTGTTTGTGTTACACGCTCTTGGTCTGATATTATTTTGCCCCTCAGTGATGGGCTGCACAGGTCTCAGCTCTGCATTTGATTTATATATAGTCTATTAGTTCGTGGCTATAGGCTATGCTACCTGCATTTTCCCATCACTTTATACTTGACTACTGTTGTTACTAATATTAATTACTTTGCTACACATCTCATGCAGTTTGGCTGTTCCTTCTAGACTCCAATTTACACATGCGCCTGTATCTTGATATTTACGCATCATCGTGCTCGATATACATGCCTCTTTGGTCTTGCATAGGTTGATGTCTTCTCATTGTGTGATCATCTTTTTATTCTGTTGTGTCTATCTGTAATAAAATGTATATATTTTTATACTCAACTATTTTGTGCCAGAGTTGATCATTTTTCTAGTCTGTAAGTCTCTCTAAGTTGCTCTTGATCAACGCACCAAGTTATGCTTGGTTATTTATTGTGGATTTCTCATAGTGGTATAGATGATTGATTGATTGATTGATTGATTGATTGATTGATTGATTGATTGATTGATTGATTGATTGATTGATATACATAATCACTTTTGATGTTATACACTGTATCACCATTTTTTTTTAGCAAATTCCTCTCAGCCCTCCTTGGGTATAGTTGGTTTTTTATTTGCTTAGAAGGGTCTGGGGATGGCAATAGTTTTGAAGGTCTGGGGTCTGTATGCATTCTAATCTATTAGTCAGAGTAAAAGGGGTTGTCTGGGCACATCGATAGGTCATTAGTATGTAAAAACGGTCTGTGCCCGGACAACCCCTTTAAACTATTCAGGACCAGGCTATTTTGAACCTTCAGGACCAGACACCGTTTAGCCCTTATTAGTACTCGTTAGTTAAACAGCTATAACTTTTTTATTTGTTGGGCCAGCGACGTGATTTTTGTGTTGTTTTTTTCCATAGACAATGCGGGTTAATTGTTATCATTTTTAATACACATCCTTTTTGCTATTCTAGAATTTTTAGGCTTAAAGTTCGAAAATAATAGTAAACAAATAAGCTTTTTTAAAATTTAGCTATTTTTTTCTGGTAATAACATAGTTTTACCCTAAAATATAACTTTTATTGTGATCGTCATTGTCTACCGGAAATTTTAATATATTACATGTCTATTTTCGGGTAATTGGCTCAGGGCTAGCATTACAACAATGATTGGCGGAGGGAACGTTTTTTTGGGGTTGGGTATTTTATGTGTATTTATTATTAAAAATGTTGCACTTTATTTTAATTTTATTTTTTTATTACTATGGTCTGTCCCTCAAAGGTCAGAAAAGACCTTTGGTGGACTTTATTACTTTTTCTTTCTACTTGTACACCCTGTTTTTCCACTGTAACTGGTGCTTCACAGCAGCCCCAGTTACAGGGGAAATCAGGCCTCTTATAGTGACTATTGTCACTAATAGGGCTATGTTGAGTCTAGTAAGACCGAGCAGCAGTCTGCCGCTAACGGCAGCCAGGGTTCATGTGGCCAGTCACATGATCATCGGGACCAATAGTGGCAGCGGCTGTGTAAAAGAGATCAAAGAAGATAGAAGCAGCGAAAGCTGCTTCTATTTACTCCTCAGGGTCCCCGGCAGTCACTGACTGCCGCAGATCCGACATTCAGCTGCCCGATCGCTCGGGCAGCAAGCTAAAACCTGCACTGTAAATAGTCCATGGCGTGGGTTTTAAGGACCCTGACAGCTGGACGTAAATACACAGCCAGCGGTTGGGAGCCGGTTAATGTATGGTCCTGGGCCTTGGTGTCTGAATTTCTGTGTTTCTATAGAGGCTGGAAATGGCTGCAGAAGTGAGGAGCAAAGATGTCTCATCAGGAGAAGTCGCCATAACCGCCTGTGTCAGATGGAGAAGAAAAGAGAACAACCCATCAGAGAAGACGTCTCTTGTGAGTCACTGGATCTATAGAGGATCTGTCCCCTCTCCTGACATGTCTGTTGTAGGAAATCCTTGTATTCCACATAAAGTCTTTGTGTATCTAGGACTAATAGACAAATGTGGGTTACCATTCCCATTGTCAGGAGGATGTGTCCCTCAGTGTGATACTGTCAGCTATGGTTGGAGACTTTCAGTATGTAGGGACACAGCCCTTTGACAAGGGGAATCGTAACACCCATTTGTCAATGCTCACACAAAAAGGTGATGCTCACTATAGACACGGCAGAGCGGTGGTGGGGAAGGGGGGGGGTCCAAATTTGTGGAACAGCCCAGGGCCTATGGTCTACTTAATCTGCCACTGATGGTCAGTGATTTTAGGATCTACAATGCCAGAGTCCCTAGCCAGAGGGTCGGAAGTGCTCTGGCTTGTGACATCCAGCTCTGGGGAAGCAACTGTCATTGTCTCTGACTGTCCCCAACGTCAGTCCTTATGGACAGTGAGGTCAAGAGCCGGAGACCCCAGTCAGAGTATCATAAACTCTCTGGCTAGCAGCTCTGGCTCTGGAAAAGCTCCTGACATCACTGTCCATTAATGGACAGTAATATCAGAAGTTACAATGCCAGAGTGGCTGGCCAGATTGTTGGAAGCGCTCTGGCCGGGGACTCCAGCACTGTAGAAGCCCCTGATGTCACTATCCATGTATGGACTGTGATATTTAAGTGTTACAATGCCAGAGTCCCCGGCCAGAGCATAGGGAGCGCTCTAGCTGGAGACTTTGGCCCTGGGGAAACCATATATGAACAGTAATGTCGGGAGTGCCCCCAAGGCTAAAGTCCATGGGCAGAGCACATCATGCTGTGCCTGGGGGACTACGGCATTGGGTAGTTCCTGACACAACTGTCCATATGCGAACCATGATATCGGGAGCTTCCCGACATATACATTTACTGTATACACGTGATGGATGCCATGTTAAAAAAGGTATAACGCGCAATGTTATTGTTTTTTTCGGGATCCCTCAGGATGGAATAGATTATTCTACTATGCTATGCCATCCTTCAAATAAAGACTGACATATACCAGCCCGACGGAGGCCAAAGGATACGATAAACATACACGCTACACGTAGGGCCCAAATTCAATATGAAAAGGGCCGAACCTGACACTGGAGGGAAACTGTAGCACAAGACACCCCTCCCTCTACATGTAGCAACTGTATTATTGGTATAGATGTATTAATATTCATCATGTGTGGTCAATACAAAGGACTGGCACATGATTTATTCATTCTAAGAACTGTAGAAAAGACCAGAGGAAATTACTTACATGTGGAGGAAAGACAATTCAGACATCAATATAGGAAAAGGTTCTTTAAAATTAGAGTAGGGTTTTGCCCTTTTGTTCAGACTGATTTAAATATATACTGTGCAAACAAATGCAAATACATACCAATATGTTTGAGTCCCTCCGCCATCATCTTCCATTATAAAATGGTTTTAAAGTGTAGTATATACACCAGCAGACATCTGCCCCCAAAAAGAAATCATTTTTTGACTGCTTGTTAAAAAAATCATTGTTTCTTCGGATACTACCATGTGTGTGTATAAACACCGGAAGATATCTACCCCCAAAAAGAGATACTTTTTGGCTTGTTTTTTTAATTTTAAAAAGCATAAAATATCAAACAGTGCAGTGTGTTGTGTTTTTAAACAGCCTACCATCCATTTACCTATAGCTATATACGGTATATGTTTCTGTCACTTTAACATTACTAATGATAACTTGGTGGTAAAGAGCTTGCAAGGGGTTAGATACAGTCCTAGAAGACCTCAGAGTGTCATACACGACTTTTGATGTCAATAGGGGCACTTTCGATTCACAATGAATTTAATCGGACCGAATCAAATCTGACGCCCGGTTCAACCAAATCGGACCTAAAAAGAATTTCGCTCATATTTCATAAAATAATTATCCGCTTACAAATTGATTTCCTTTTTGCTTTAATTGAAACTGTGTTTCATATGCATTCCAAATATTTCCTCCAGTACAGTAGAATGTAATGAACAAAAACACAAAGGGGCATCTGTCATTTAGTGTGTTCAATTCTTTATAAAGTAAAATGATACATTATACAACTCTCATAAAGAGACATTTGACAAGTTTGAATACTTGCTACAATTTAAGAGCTGACTAAGTAGCATATAAGGCAGAGTGGGAACAGTTCATATTTTTTGCAACTGTAACTTCCTTGTAAACATGATATTGTTTTTGCTAATTATATGCAGGCCATAAAATTGTTGCTTTCTGTTAGTTTTCTATGCATGTACTCCTGAGAGAATAACATCTTAACAGCTGCAGATAACATCAATGAATGGAGTCTTAATAGGACTGATGAATAGATCCTTATTCATATTTTACATTACTTGCATTACGCTAGGCAACTCAGTCTATACTCCCGCAGGCATGTGTAATTTTTAAAATAAGAGTCATTTTTTTTCTAAACAACTTGTGGAATGGCACACAACAGGGAGCGTTAAATATTGCACTTTAAAAAAAAAAGTGATATTGAAGGAATATAGCATACATGTTAATATATTCCATTGCAGCACCAGCCTCAAGTGTATATATATTTATTATAAAGCATTCACTTATCAGTCATACCAGGCACAAATTTACTTAATTTTGATATTATTCTAATTTATACTCTATAATCTACTCAAAATAAGATTTGTATGAGCATTTTGGTAATTTATATATATTATATGCCTTATTTTGCTTTAATCTTCTTTTTAGAAGTCATTACCATTAATTCACTGTCAATACATTATTCCACATTTAGGTTGTAAGGTACTCTTCACACCATGTTTTTGGCTTACATCATCTGTATACATCCGTGTACTACAAAAACGTGTACAAACTTAACTGTGAGACTTGCCATAGGTTTGTCCTTTTAGTATACAACTTTCAAGTTTACATGAAAAGCTTTATATTAACACTAAAGATTAGCGAACTGAGTCTACATGAATCAAATTCCATCGATTTTCGTGCATCTGAAATTTTTGGGGATTCGCACAGCATGAATCGCTCAAAATGGCAGTCTCCATTTTACAAATCAGAGGAAGACAAGAAGACAGAGAAGGAGGATCACATGACCTCGGTTGGCGGCCCGACCGGCTTCCCCATAATGCTTTGCAGGCAGCCTTCCCTTTAACACAGAAAATCATGAGGGGTATAGGCAATGGCGGATCATCATATGGGCCCGAACCGAACATAATCTTTAAAAACTATGCAGCGCTCTAGCGCTGCTAACTGCCACTGTAGAGAGTGGTGTAGCTTTAGGGGTCGCAACAGATGCGGGTACGACCCCTAAGCCTGTGGGCCCACAGGGCCCCCGTTGCCACACAGCGCTGACCGCGCTGGTCTCGCTTCCAACTGAACCTGCGTCCGCAGGACGTACATTCAGTTGGGTTGAATGCTGGAACTTCGCTCCAGCATTCACTCTGCTGTATGCAGCTTGGCGCAGGCAGGCGCGATGTAGTGACGTCATCGCGCCTGTCTGCACCGAGTCACTCACGGTATAGTGCAGAGGAGGAGAAGCATCCTCCACCCATTGTTGGAACGGGAATAGGTAAGTAATTATGTTATTATGTTTCTATTAGGTACATACAAATGGGGGCATTATACTGTATAGTACAGCTAAGGGGAACATTATACTGTATGAGGCATCTATGTAGGGCATTATATTGTGTGGCAGCTTTGGGGGCATTATACTGTATGGGACAGCTATAGGGAGCATTATACAGTATGGGGAAGCTATGGAGAGCATTATACAGTATGGGGCAGCTATGGAGAGCATTATACAGTATGGGGCAGCTATGGGTGGAATTATACTGTATGGGGCATTATAGTGTATTGGTGCTGTTTAAAGAGGGGGAGGGCTGTGTAGCGCTATTTACAGGGGTCTGTGTGTAGCGCTATCTACAGGGGGCAGTGTGTGGCTCTATCTACAAAGGTCTGTGTGTGAAGCTATCTACAGGGGGCTGTGTGTGATGCTATCTACAGGGGGTCTGTGTGACTCTATCTACAGGGGCTGCGTGTGGCGCTATCTGCAGTGGGTGTGGTGCTATCTGCAGGGGGGGGTGGTGCTATCTACAGGGGGTTGTGTGTGGCGCTATCTATAGGTAGAGTTGTGTGCAATGCTATCTGCAGGGGGATGTGTGTGGCGCTGCTCACAGGGGGGGGGTGGCGCTATCCATAGGGCGATGTGTGTGGTGCTCTCTATAGGGAGGGGTGCAGCGCTAGCCACAGGGGGGTGGTGCTATCTATAGGGGGGTGTGTGGCACGATCTACAGTGGGATGTGTGTGTGACGCTATCTACAGGGGCTGTGTGTAGTGCTATGTTCAGGGGGCTGTGTATGGCTCTATCTACAGGGGCTGTGTGTATGTGGTGCTTTACTTTTCAGTGTTTGACACAATTCTATTCAGGGGTGCAGTCTATGGTGCTATAATATTTAGGGGCACAGCGTTTGGTACTATTTTATGGAAATGTTGGAAAAGTGAGGAACCGAAGACATCTGAGTGCCAAATTGTGCAGAAATGGGTCATGGCCGGGAGAAGTCGTCATGAAGCCTGGACCAGACGGAGTAGAAAAGAGGAACAAAACTACGTCGTCACCTGTGAGTCACTAGATTTATAGACATGTTTATTATAGGAAATCCTTGTATTTCACAAAAAGTAAATATGTTACTATTCCCCTTGTCAGGAGGATGTGTCCCTACACAGTGCGATACTGTCAGCGATGGTTGGATGTAGAGACACAGCCTTTTGACAAGGGGAGTCGTAACACCCATTTGTTACTGCCTTGACAAAAAGGAAGTGTTAACAATATTTACAGGGCGGTGGTGGAGAAGGGCGGCCCAACTTTGGGTAACAGCCAAGGGCCTATGGTCTACTTAATCCTCCACTGGGTATAGGTGTGAGTTACTGATAACAGTCATATGAGTCATAGCCACTATACACAGCCCAACTAGGAAATGCTGCTACTTTGTGGCGATACAGATAGGGAGAGGAGGACATTTGACAGAGAGTGAGGGATAGTAAAACACAGAATACAGATAGATAATGGATTAATATCAGTGAGTGTGTTCCATAGTGAGAAGAAGAATTTTTTGATAGAGAGATAGATTTTAGAGAGACATAGGAGTCAGTCAGTGTCAGTGTGTTAGTTAGGCAGGCACAATTCTGACTGAGTAATTTGTAAATGACCAATCTTCATAACATTATTTACACATCTTCTTCAAAAATATTAATCCTTAATGTTTTTTCAAATACATAGCATTTAATGTAAATTTTAATCGTGGTGCTGACTGCAGTGCATCCCACATTTGCTGGAGGGTGAATGGGGGAGGATCCATAGAGCGAAAAAGGTGGTCCCACAGATGCTCAATTGGGTTCAAGTCTGGCAAATTAGTGGGCCAGGGAAGTGCTTGGGAGGCTTGGTCATGCCCTTCCAACCACTGTTGGACATTTGTAGCCATGTGACATGTCGCATGGTATGGGTGGACGTCATCTGCAACGATGGATTAATACCCAAGTCGGTTCAAAGTACCTTCCACATAGATGAGTTGACCCAGAGAATGCCATGAAGGAATTCCCGAGACCCTGCCGCCAGCAGCTTGTGTTCTTCCAGCAATGGTTGCATGGTGTTTATTCTCTGTTGTTTCTCGTCTGACATGCCAACGTTCATCCGTTCAATGAAGAAGAAAACTTGACTCATCGGAGAAGGCATTCCTTTGCCAATCATCGGTGGTCCAATTCTGATACTGCCATGCAAATTTAAGCCTTTTTTTCTGATGCACCTTTGTTAGCATAGGAGCAGTGGCCATCCATCTGCTTTGGAGCCCCATACGCAGTAGGGTTCGATGAACTGTTGTTTTAGACACTGGTAGCCCCCTGGTTTATTTGTTGATTTTCACTGTGAGCTGATCCACTGTATCATGTCGTTCAGCCCTCGCGCACCTTCGTAACCGACGTTCACCTTTCACATTAATGGCACGTGGTGCTATGCAGTTTCCATGTCGCTTATTTCCAATGGTGCCATTCATCCACTCATGATAGACTTTCACCACAGCAGGACACGAACAGTTCACAAACTGCGCTGTGAGAAATACTGCCACCCTTGGCCCGAAAGCCAATAATCATCCCTTTTTGCATCTCTGATAAATAGCCCCTTTTACCCATGGCCACAATGAGTGATATGTGTTCAGACAGCCTATCACACACCTTATATACCTACCAAGCCAGCCCACGACACATTACTTCCTACATCGGCTACGTGCTTCCGACATCGAAAGTAGGAGGTGGTCATAATAAATGACTCGACTGTGTATATGTAAATATATACATATATATTTATATATATATATATATATATTTTTATTTTATTTAGATTAACACCAAACCTGTTGCTACTACTCAAAAAACATAATTCTTGCACTGCTTGTTAAAAATCCAATGCTTCTCCTAATACCACTGTGTGTGTATAAACACCAGCAGACATCTGCCCCCAAAAAGAGATCATTTTTTTATTTATTTTTAAATTTTAAAAAGCATAAAATATCCAACAGTGCAGTGTGTTTTTAAACAGGTTAACATCTGTTTACCTATGGCTATATGTTATTACTAATGCTGTCTTGGTGTTAAAGAGCTTGAAAGGGGTTAGATACAGTCCTAGAAGACCTCAGAGTGACATACATGACTTTTCATGGCAATAGGAGCACTTTTGATTCACAATGAACTGAATCAAATTTGATTCACAATAAACTGAATCAAATCTGACGCTCGGTTTGACCAAATCGGACCCGAAAAGAATTTCGCTCATCTCTAATTCATAGTCCACTGTGTTAAAAAAATCTCAAAATTAATGTGTACCTCCAGCAATCAACTTAAAAACCTGTTAAATTGCATCTAAGTGTGTAAATTCAGGTTTCTATGAGGTGAGTGCTTTATGCTGTATATTTACTCTATTTACGTGCAGGTCACACACTCCATTTATCACTATATAGGCCAGCAGAGTACGGAAGCCATTTACTTCCTCCCTGCTGAGGGAGAGATAGAGACAGAGAATAATAATAATAATAATAATAATAATCTTTATTTATATAGCGCCAACATATTACGCAGCACTTTACAATTTAGAGGGGACATGAAACAAACAATATCAGACATTACATAGTGACAAAGTTCATTTACAATTCAAACCTGGGGAGTGAGGACCCTGCTCGCAAGAGCTTACAATCTATGAGGACATAAGGGAGACACAAAGTGTAATAGTGTTTGTTCTGAACAATGGTCCGGCCATTTTTATACACATGCGGTGGTAACATAAAGCTGCATGAGCCGGTCACCAGCCTGTATCCGTGTATGACGGACATGAAGAGAAGGAGTGTGAGGGAATCTTATTCTGATGACTAATCTAAAAGGAGGGCCATGGAAAGGAGTCAGATTAGGGAATGTTATAGGCCTGTCTAAATAGATGTGTTTTCAGGGCACGTTTAAAACTGTGGCTATTGAGAATTAATCGGATTGTCTGGGGTAGCGCATTCCAGAGGACGGGTGCAGCACGAGGCAGCACGAGAGAAATCTTGGAGACGGGAGTGGGATTTTAATCTAAGGTCGTTGGCAGAACGTAGAGCCCGAGTAGGGTGGTAGACAGAGATGAGGGAGGAGATGTAAGGAGGTGCAGCACTGTGGAGAGCGTTGTGGGTGAGAGTAATAAGTTTGAATTTTATTCTGAAGGGGATGGGCAACCAGTGCAGTGACTGGCACAGATTAGAGGCGTTGGTGTAGCGGTTGGTCATAAAGATGAGCCTGGCTGCTGCATTGAGGATAGATTGGAGAGGGGAGAGTTTAGTGAGGGGAAGACCGACTAGTAATGAGTTACAGTAGTCAAGACGAGAGTGAATCAGAGCAACAATGAGAGTTTTGGCGGTTTCCTACGTAAGAAAAGAGCGGATTCTGGAGATGTTTTTGAGGTGAAAATGACAGGAGCATGAAAGTGATTGTATGTGAGGAGTAAAGGAAAGATCTGAGTCAAAAATAACTCCGAGACAGCGGGCGTGCTGCTTAGGAGTGATGGTAGTGCCACACACAGAGAAGGAGACATCAGGTTTAGGTAGGTTAGTAGATGGTGGGAACACAAGGAGCTCTGTTTTAGAAAGATTCAGTTTCAGATAGAGAGAGGACATGATGTTAGAGACAGCGGACAGACAATCACTGGTGTTCTGTATTAGAGCAGGGGTGATGTCACGGGAAGAGGTATATAATTGGGTGTCATCAGCGTAGAGATGGTACTGGAAGCCAAATCTGCTGATGGTTTGTCTGATAGGAGCTGTGTAGAGAGAAAAGAGCAGCGGACCTAGGACTGATCCCTGAGGAACCCCGATAGCAAGGGGAAGAGGAGAAGAAGTGGAACCAGCAAATGACACTGAACGAGCGGTCAGAGAGATAGGAGGAAAACCAAGAGAGAGCCGCGTCCTTGAGGCCAATAGAGTGGAGCATGTTAAGTAGGAGTTTGTGGTCTACAGTGTCAAAGGCTGCAGAGAGATCCAAAAGAATAAGGAGAGAGGATTTACCGTCCGATTTAGCCACCAAGAGATCATTTGAGACTTTAGTAAGGGCAGTTTCTGTAGAGTGTAGAGTGCGGAAACCAGATTGTAAGGGGTCAAGAATGGAGTTAGCAGAGAGATAGCAGATAAGGCGAGAGTAGACCAAGCGTTCCAGGAGTTTGGAGATGAAGGGCAGATTAGAGACTGGTCGGTAGTTAGCAGCGCTGGATGGGTCAAGAGTTGGTTTTTTCAGTAATGGGTTTATAATGGCATGTTTAAAAGCGGAGGGAAAGATACCAGAGGAAAGAGAGAGGTTAAATATTTTAGTCAGGTGACTAGTGACAGCTGGGGAGAGGGACTGGAGGAGGTGTGAAGGGACAGGATCACTAGGGCAGGTAGTAGGACGAGAAGAAGAGAGGAGCCTCGAGACTTCTTCTTCAGTTATTGGGTCAAATGCTGAGAGTGAAGAAGAGGGAGTGCGGGAGGGAAGGGGATCGATTTTACTAGGGGACTGGGAGATAATATCATGCCGGATGTTGTCAATTTTAACTTTAAAATAAGTGGCCATGTCTTCAGCACTGAGATCTGTGATTGGCGTCTGCACTTTAGGACTAAGGAGGGAGTGAAAAGTATCAAAGAGGCGTTTTGGATTATTAGATAGTGTGGAGATGAGAGAAGTGAAATAGACTTGTTTGGCTTGGTGAAGGGCAGAGTTGTAAGTTTTGAGCATAAATTTGTAATGGAGGAAATCTGCATCCAAATGCGATTTTCACCACAGTCGTTCGGCACATCTCAAGCACCGCTGAAGAAAGCGGGATTGAGGCGTGTGCCAGGGTTGTCGTCGTCTTTGTCGGGTGGTACGGAGTGTAGGGGGGGCTGCTTCATCCAATGCATTTTTGAGAGTGTTATTATAAAGTTTGGCAGCCAGATTGGGACAGGAGAGGGAAGAGATAGGGGACAATGAGGACTGTAGACTGTCTATGAGTTTCACAGTGTTAATGGCATGTAGATTTATGTATGTCTGATACGTAGGGATGACCTGAGGAGGCAGAGAATATTTGATAGTAAAGGAGAGAAGATTGTGGTCAGAAAGCGGGAAAGGAGAGTTAATAAAGTCAGAAACTGAGCAGAGCCGGAAGAAGACCAGGTCAAGCGAATGCCCGTCTTCATGTGTAGGAGAGTTAGTAAGTTGTGACAAACCTAGGGACGAGGTTAAAGATAGAAACTGGGAGGCAGATGAGGAGATTGGGTTATCAATAGGGATGTTGAAGTCACCCATGATGAGAGTGGGTGTTTCAGAGGATAGAAACTGTGGAAGAAAGGCATCAAAATGATCCAGGAATTGGCGGGGTGAGCCCGGTGGGCGGTAGACAACTGCCACTCGGAGGGAAAAAGGGTGAAAGAGTCTGAGGGTGTGGACTTCAAAAGAGGGAAATGTGAGTGAGGGGACCGGGGGAATGACCTGAAAAGTGCAGTGTGGAGAAAGAAGTATACCTACTCCTCCACCCTGCCTGTTCTCAAGTCTGGGGGCATGAGAGAACTGGAGACCACCATAAGATAGAGCAGCGGGAGAAGCAGTGTCAGACAGGTGTAGCCATGTTTCTGTAAGAGTCAGGAGGTTGAGAGAGTTATAAAGGAATAAGTCATGAATAAAGGTGAGCTTGTTGCACACGGACCGAGAGTTCCAGAGAGCACAGTTAAAAGAGACAGGAGAAGACATACAAGGAATGGCAAGAAGATTTGCAGGGTTTCTATGTGTGACAGGTAAGTGGTTGAGCTTGGCAGAAGAAAAGGGAGGACCAGGGTTGGGAGAGATGTCCCCTGCAGCTAGTAGCAGGAGAATGGAGAGAGACAGCAGATGGTTCTGTGATTTTTGAGAGTGTTTTTTATGTTGGGCAGTGGGATGAGATGGGTTAAGTTGACTGAGGAAAGTGAATAGTGAATGGGAGCTGTACATGGGCGAGGCAAGGAGAGAGGGACTGATGTAGACTGTTTTTTGGCAAGGCTTAAATGGGCGATAGGATTGTAAACCAAGAGCAGCTATAATGCTGAGAGCGGTAGCAAACATGTTTGTTTGTAAACAGATAGTTAGAAATCTAATAATTAGAGCGTGTGATAGTTTGTTTGATTTGGTAATGCAG